>NC_080580.1:45763092-46066123 GCF_029962835.1 Magnolia sinica
GCATATGCAATGGTCAACCACATCTCATGCCAAGCATGCAAATGATGCATATAGGCATGTGTCATGATATTATACTATCACGTGCTCATAATCGGTATCAATAATTGACCTAACAAAGGGCCTAAGGGAAGGTCACAATGTGGACATTTAACCAATAATGCGCCCAAGGAGTGGTCCACATAGACCCAACGTATAGTGGGCCCATGGCCTTACACAAGGGCCTAATATATATCACCATGAGCCTCACTCATGGGCCTAATACACATCACGATGGGCCTTACTCATAGGCCACATATGCATAACATTGGGCCTCACTCATAGGCCTCGTATTCATCACATCAGGCCTCATCATATGGGCCTCACATGCATCAAATGGGCCGTAATGCATGCATCTGATATACATAATATGGGCCACAATACATGGGCCTCATATACATCAAATGGGCAGCAATACATGGGTCTCATATACATTAAATGGGCTGTAATACATGGGCCTCATATACATTAAATGGGCCGCAATACATGGGCCTCATATACATTGAATGGGCCACGTCCCATGGGCCCAAAATACATCACAATGGGTTACAACCCATGGGCCTCAAACACATCACAATGGGCCTCTCATACAGGCCCAATATACATCACATCAAGGTGGGACCCATACATTATATTTTTATTTTATTATATCTACACCATACATCTATTTTTAGAGATCATTTAGAGCATTAGCCAAAAATATGAATCATATCAAAAGATCATCTAGACCACACCACAAATAACAACGGAGATGATGATTGAAAGACCATCTGGACCATACCACAAATAACAGCAGAGATGATGATTGAAAGATTATCTAGACCATACCACAAATAACAGTGGTGATAACGATTTTCACTGTCAAACTTCACAGGGCCCGCCATCACATTTATTTTCCATCTAGTCTATTCATAAGGTCACAAGGCCCTAAATTAAGAGGAAAAACAAATATCATATTGATCCAGAACTTCTATGATCCCAAAAGGATTTCAATAGTAGTCGTTCAATCCCTCACTGGTTTTGCAATGTGGTCCACTTGATAGGTGGATTTGTCTTACTTGTCGTCTTAAGCCTTAAGACGAGCTCGCCAATTGGATGGATGGTTGGGATATACACTTACCTGATGATTAGGCCCACAGCCTGCTGACGTCAATACTTCGGCTATATAGCTGGTGTGTGAGGTCAACATAGATGGACGGATAGTGTGGATATGCCCCCACATACATCATGTGGGACCTACAGAACTTGCTGACAAAATGTAACAGATATATAGCTGGTGTTGTACACTAGCTAGTCTGATCCCCACCGTTCAAGGTCTAGACAGTGTGGATGCAACACACATATCACAGTGTTCCCCACCGTCCAGATAGACGATGGAATGAAACACATACCATGGTGGGCCCTCAGAGCTTGTTAACGTCACATACAACAGCTATACATATAACTGCTGAGAGGTACACTGGCCAATCTGCTATCTCATCGGGTGGGTCCACACGTGTGGCCCACCAGCAGCTTGTGTCAAAGCTAATATTTGTGTTTTTACTTCATCCAAGCCTGTCCAAATGGATAGGTAGTGAAGTGAGGCCCAACACAT
Source organism: Magnolia sinica (assembly GCF_029962835.1). Classification (NCBI taxonomy): domain Eukaryota; kingdom Viridiplantae; phylum Streptophyta; class Magnoliopsida; order Magnoliales; family Magnoliaceae; genus Magnolia; species Magnolia sinica. The sequence goes on from NC_080580.1 coordinate 45,764,723, forward strand.
GGACGGTCCAGATCAGGTGGGCCACATTCCATTGTAAGAGAGAGAGAGAGAGACAGAGACGGTGTGCGATGGAGGGACCCTGACACTATGGGCCCTCCTTTCCATACATTACAAAACATACATCAAGTGGGTCCTATTACATGTGGGCCTAACAATTAAAAAAATCAACAGTGGAGATCCCTTTTCACCATAATATGCAAGGTCTAGATGACCATTCACAATGGGAAAATAAACATCATGATGGGGGTCCATGGAGAATGGCCCCGTCATGAGATGATCATGTGAATCATGGTGGGCCATTGGCCACACCTAGGGTCCAAAGTGAGATCCATACCATCAATTGGTAGGCCCCACTTGGCCCATCAACAAAATATAACCTAATCCTAGAAAAGCACCCACCTTAGATCTTGGACTTCTTCTTCCGCCAATGAGTTTTAGAGCTCCAAGGGATGAGATTCAATGGTTGGGATTAATTTTAGAGGGTTGGATGGTAAGATTGTGTGGTAGGGAGGTGGGCCTTCTCTTGAGTTCTTCTCTCCTTAGAAATTTTCTCTCATGGAAGCTTGGGATGGAATAAGATGGAGAGAGAGGGTGATGTGATGAAAAGGATAAAAGGAATGGATGTTGTATGAAAATGACATGGAGGGTATGGGCGTAGTTGAATTTTAGATGAGAGAGGGATGGGTGGAGAGGGAGAGAGTTGACTTTGGGTAAGGCTTGTGTAAGAGAGGGATGGGTTGTGTATTTGACTTGTGATTGATTAATTGATGTGATGGGTTGTAGAGATTCTCTCAGAATGCGCAACGTATAGCATTTTCCTCGAAATAAATGCGGGCCCACAACCCCTGGCCTGGGTATCGCATCAGCGTGCGAGATGTGGCGTTGGAACTGCGATGACGGTGAGTTCGCTAGGGTACAAGTTTCGAGTCGATCTGGTTCGAGTTGACAGGGTGTGACTCAGGGTCACGCGCAAATGCTATCTACTTGTCGTGGGTTGTCGGTATTCGATCGGGAGGACTGCGGGATCTTAAGGAACGGTATAAAATAGGATACGAGCCTTACATATACAGAGGGTTAATTATGGTACAAGTCTTACACTTCTTCACTTAAACTTCAATAGAGTCTTGAACATTCCATCGTAGTGTCTTGAACTTTCCATCTTAATCTACATTAGATGGGCCACTTCATAAGCTGTTTTGTCTAAATGAAATTCGACAAACAAGGTGTGCTTTATACAACATAGCACTTATAATCTCCCCCTTTGTCAAATTCGTGACAAAACACTTATTATTACAACAACTAGAATGATATCTTGTATTCTTAATTCCATGTTGTAAAATATTTGTTGCAGCTTTAATGAATGTGCAAAAAATTCTACTACCCCTCAATGTGAGCTTTCCCCTGTATTATGACATTCACATTTTTCATTCCAATGCCAAGGCATACTCCAAGCATATATAATCATCAACATTCATTTTATGCATCAATATATGCATTAATATTCACATTATGCATCATCAACATTCAACATTCATTCGACCAGTAATAATCAATCCTCTCCCCCCTTTTTTGTCACATTATGACAAAGGAAAGAATAACCATATCAAAATCAATAGAATAAAAAGAAGAAAATGCATATAAAAATGTCATTTAAAGGGAGTTATCAAATAGTCATCAATAAGCAATAAAAGAGAGTAGAGTATGAGAATGATCATCAAGCACACACAAAGTTAAAGTTATATAAGCCAAATGCATTTTAAAAATACTAAAAGTAGCCTAGTCGGATCTAGAGGAAGAGGGAGGAGTGGTATGGAAGGATCAATCTAGTGCAATCTCTTGGCGATGCAATGAAAGTATTTTTGCATTTATTTCATTAAAGATTTGTGACTTTCTACCAGATTATCTTGGGATACCTTCAACTCAACAATTTTTTCTTCTAATGACTTGAGCCAAACATCAACCTGCGAAGGTTGATAGTCTGGATTAGCTTCATCATCCAACTCATCAAGCTTGACAAATATGTCATACATGGATGTGTCCTCTAGTATAGGAGCAGCTTCTTCTTCTTCTTCTCCCTCATTGCGCTGACCGGGAAGGAATGACAGGTTCATTTTATATATATTTGTATTATCAAAGACTAGTTCCGACTCTGGTGCTTTCTTTGTAGGAATGATAACATTGCAATAAAGAGCAATGCATGTCATAAGATACGCAAAAGGTATCGACCCATGACCAGGATGGATACAAAATTGGATAATCAAATAACACATTAAAGAAGGAAGATAAATAGGAATACCAGACACAACAGAGTGAAGGACATAAGTCGTGAAGGGAGTAAGTTCAGACTTATTCCTAAATCGTGTATACACATTGGACGTAAATATGCGATGTAAGACTCTGTATTTAGGAACATTTGGATAACATAGAGGGCATTGCCGAAACTCCATTGAGGCTCAAAGCGACATAATTTGTGAGTGATCACCCGTCGCTCAATATGTGTCATTTTCTTAGCGAGAGTGGCAATGAGAATTCCATCATCATTGACATTTACGTCAAACAAATCTGAAATCAAGTGGCGATCAATAGGGACTGTCCCTTCTCAAAAATTAATTGAAAATGTCAGATTTTTAAGGGACAAGTTGCTTATGAAAGCATACATGCCTTGCATTATGGAGCGGTAAGCCGCTCCCCCCAATCGAGAATATTTTCCCAACCTATAACAGCAAGGATAGGCAAAAATGGAATGGTACAATGTGGTCTACATTCACAATCCTTTCAATAATAATTTTCTTAGTGTGGAAATCTCTAATTGGAGTCGACCTGGAGGAGGAGGCGCTAGGGCCCTTGGTAGTAGCCTTCCTCTTTATACGTTGTTTCATTTAGAGATTGCAAAAGAGAAGATTAAAGAAGATAGATGGGTTAAGCTTAGATCAGATTTTTGCTCAAAACCCACTAAAGAAAGGTTGTAAATCACAAATAAACCACAAATAGAAGATAAACTAGCAAAGAGGAATCCAAATCTAGAAGAAAAATGGAAATAGACCACTTACAACAAAGATTTGAAGATGGGTTTATCGAGAGAAGCCACGGCTAATTGAGGAAGAAAGGAAAAAAATGAAATAGAAAAGTGTTTTTCCCCTTTTTAATGAGCAAACACGCGCACCTCGATTGGTCGAGTATGGTCCTTGACCTGTCGAAGTTCAACAAGTCGAGGATGTACTCGACCCGTCGAGAAGCCCAAAAATAATATTTTATATTCAAAATTTTAAATTTAGTTATATGTTTTACATTTAAACATTATAAAGAAATAAATAAACAAAATGCATAAACAACATGATTAATTAATTAAAAGGACACAAACCAATATCATGCTTTAATTTGAAATATCTATTCCCGTCGAGTGGTTTAGTCATTATGTCTACAAGCTGCTTTTCAGTCTGAATATATTCTAATGAAATGCTCTTGTCCTCAACTAATTCTCGAATATAACAATATCGAATGCCGATATGTTTCATATGAGAATGTTGAATAGGATTCTTCGAAATATTAATTGCACTTGAGTTATTACAATATAATATCATTGTATCTTGCGTAATCCCATAATCAGCCAGCATCCTTTTCATCCAGATCAGCTGGGTGCTAGCATTACCAATTGCGAAAAATTCAGCTTCAGCTGTTGAGAGTGATACAGAATCTTGTTTCTTGCTGAGCCAACAAACTAAACAATTGCCTACATAGAAACATCCACCACTAGTAGATTTCTATCGTTGATGTTTCCTACCCAATCTGCGTCGATATATCCGGCAAGTTGTACAGTTGTATCATGCGGATGCCATACACCTAAGTTAGCAATACTTGTGACATATCTGATTATCCGTTTAATAATGATTAGATGTGATTCCTTATGATCAAATTGATATCTAGTATATATTCCAACACTTAAAGAAATATCAATTCTACTAGCAATTAAGTATAGAAGACTACTAATTATACTCTGATATAGACGGGAATCTATACTTTTACCTGATTTATCCTTAGAGAGTTTGAAAGTTGTGCTCATAAGACTATCAAACTTTTTCCCATTCTTAAACCTAAATTTCTTTACAAGATTCAAGGCATACTTGGTTTATAAGATGAATATACCATCTTCCTATTGTTTTACTTGTAATCCAAGAAAATAATTTAGTTCTATAACCATACTCATTTCAAACTTGAATTTCATCAGATCTACAAACTCAATGGACAAGTTAGTACATGTAGATCTGTAAATAATATCGTTAACATAGATCTAAACAATCAATATATGATCGTTATATTTCTTGACAAATAAGGTTTTATCAACACTTTCCATGATAAAGTTGTGACTAAGTAAGAATTTAGTCAACTTTTTGTACCATGCCCTGGGAGCTTGTTTCAAACTATAAAGTCCTTTTTAAGACGGTACACAAGATCTGAAAGTTTAGGGTCCTCAAAACCCTTAGGTTGTTCACCATATACTTCTTCATGTAGATCACCATTTAGAAACGCACTTTTGACATCCATTTGATATATTTTGAATTTCTTATAGTAAGCAATTGAAATGAATAATCTAATGGATTCAAGGTGCGCTACTGGTGCAAAAGTTTCATCATAGTCAATTCCTTCTATCCAAGTGTAACCTTGTACAACCAGTCGTGCCTTGTTTCTAATGATAGTACCCATTTCATCAAATTTGTTCTTAAAAATCCATTTGGTTCCGATTATATGTTTATCAAAAGGTCTAGGAACCAAGTCCAAACATCATTTCTGACAAATTGATTTGACTCTTCTTGTATAGCCAATATCCAGCTTTCATTGGCAAGTGCTTCTTTTACATTTGACGGTTCAATTTGAGAAGTGAAGCCGATGTAATTATAGATATTTTCTAACTATCTTCTTGTCTGAACACTAGTATGAGGGTTACCCAATATCTTATCAATCAGATGGTCTTTGATTAATCTTAATTCAGTATTATCTAATTTAGATAAGGAGTCGGGTTCATTGATAATGTTGACTTCATCATCATCTTGACTTGGTGCAAGTATGATCAGGTGATCGTCAATTACTACGTTAATAGATTCCTGAATTACTCTTGTTCTTTTGTTAAGAACACAATATGCTTGACTATTTAGAGCATAACCTAAGAATATTTCCTCATCACTATTGGCTTGAAACTTTCTTAAAATTTTTTGGTCATGTAAAATGAAACATTTACTTCCGAAAGTCCGAAAGTATTTGATTGTCGGCTTCTTATTAAACCATAATTCATATGTTGTTTTATCTTTGTATTTTCTAACATATACATGATTTATAATGAAGCAGGCAGTATTAACAGCTTCAGCCCATAAGTTTTTCAGTAAGTTCATGCTATTTAACATAATATTGGCCATTTCCCATAATACTATGTTCTTTCTTTCAACAACACCATTCTGTTAAAGTGTTTTAGGAGCAGAGAACTCATGTGATATACCATGGTCTATATAATACTTCTCAAAATTGCCATTTTCAAACTCAGTACCATGATCACTTATAATTTTGATCATAGGTACTTCTTTTTCAGTTTGAATTCATTTTATAATTTTTTTGACTTCATCGAGAGTCTCTGATTTCTCTCTTAAGAAGGCTACCCAAGTATATCTGGTAAAATCATCAATAATAACCAGAAAATACTTCTTTGCACCTCTACTCTCTGTTCACGTTGGTCCCACCAAGTCCATATGGAGTAGTTCAAGACGTTTTGGCTATGGCTAAGGAGTTCACTTTCTTGTAACTACTCCTAATTTGCTTGCCAATCTGACATGCGCCACAAATTTTTTCTACCTTTTTTAATTTGGGTAAGCCACGAATATGATCTCTCTTGCTCAATATATAAAGATCTCTAAATTTAACATGTCCAAGACGTTTATGCCACAATTCTATTTCATTTGTATGGACCTTGTAACATGAAAAGTTAGAAAGCATGAGTCATTAATAACGTAGCAATTTTCAGAGGTCTTACAACCATTTAATATCACACTTCCCTTCTCATTTGTAATCTCGCATACATGATTTGTAAATTTTACACTATGTTTGTTATCACAGATTTGAGATATGCTTAGGAGGTTATGTTTTAGATCATCAACATATAGTACATTTTCAAAGGGAGGAATATTAGAGAGTTGAACGGTACCTTGCTCTATGATTCTACAGTTGCTTCTATCTCCAAAAGTAACTGAGACATCGTTTACTTCTTTGAAGTTGGTGAATATCGCTTTGCCATCTGTCATATGTCTTGAACATCCGCTATTCAGGTACCATTTTGAATGCCTTGTGGCTTTGAAGGCTGTGTGGGCAACAAGACATGTAACCTTTGGAACCTATTTCATTATGGTTCTGGGTTTAGGAGTTCCATTGGATTTTCTCTATTTTTGGGAGTTGAAATCTCACCCCATTCTATTAACTCCGATTTCATCTAAGTTGGATTTTAGAAGCTCTTTGAGTAAGTCCATGATTTTTTCGACTAAGGGTGATTTATTATAACTTTGATTTCTATAGTTGATGACATTTGAGTTATTTTTAAGAACTTAAAGAGGTTTTGAATTTTTGAAATCATTTCGACCACAATTTCTCAAATTCTTACCTTTAGAGTTTGAGGGTTTTCCTTTTACAAATATAGGAGGTGAATTCTTGATTTTATGAGAATCATTTTTTATATAGCTCAGACCTGATTTGTCACCACATTTTCTAGATGAGGTTAACAATTTTTCTAGTTTTGGATCTCCGTGGGTATATCTCCAAGTATCCTTAGAACTCAAAAGGGAAGAAACTTCGAGTTTTAGTTTATCATTTTCATTTCTGAGTTTTTGTAACTCTGAAGTATTGAAATTTAACTCTAATTTTGTGTTTTTAAAATAATCTGAAAGATGAGATTTTTCTAAAACATTGTTTTCAAGTTCTTCTTTTAATTTAACATATTTCTCTCTTTGAATTTTCAGTTTGACATCAATTTTACAACTTTCCCTATATAAGGCATTGTAGGCGTCTTGAAGATCATCTTCATTTTTATTTTCAAGGTCACTCCTGAGATTTTCATAATCAGATATATTATAGCTATCTGAGGAGGTGACTTTGGCTATAGTCATAAGGGCCTTTTCATCATTTGTATTTTTTGTTTTGATTCATAAGACTCATAAGAACTTTCAGAGCCAGATGATTCATCCCAAGTAGCTATCATGCCCTTTCTTTTTTACTTATCCCTTTTAGGACATTTATTCACCAATTGCCTGTATTCATGATAGTTAAAACATTGACTGTGATCCTTTTTCGATTTCCAAGACTTAGAATTTCCTTTTCTTTTGTCAGATGGTTTTTAAAAATATGATCTTTTCTTATTTTTAAAAATTCTATAAAATTTCTTAGCTAGTAATGACATATCATCTTTTGTATCTTCACAATCAGAATTAACACATTTTTTTTTTGAAACAGATTTAGAAAATTTAAGAGCAATGGACTTACCTTTAAGAGCTTTAAAATTTAAATCATATGTTTGGAGAGAGCCAACTAACTCCTCAACCTTCATATTATCAGTATCTCTTAATTCATGAATGATAGTAACCTTAGAATTGAATCTATCAGGAAGAGACCGCAGTATCATTACACAAATCTTGCTTTTTAGGATTCCATCTCCTAAACCCCACATGGAATTTACTATATCATTTAGTTTCGTATAGAAGTGCATGAAAGTTTCATTTTCTTCCATATCAATCTCCTCAAATCTAGTATTGAGGAGTTGAACTTTTGATTTCTTGACTACAGTAGTTCCTTCATGTGTTATTTCAAAAATATCCCAAGCTTGTTTGGCTGTATCGCATTAAATAATTCTCTTGAATTCATCAGGTGATAGAGTGCAAGTTATGGCATTTAAGGCCTTAACATTAACACTGCTTTCACTTTTATGAGTTCCAGTCCATAAATAGAATGCAATTTCTCTCATGGACTTAGTTCCATCTTCAGCTACTACCTCAGTCATAAGAGGTTTCCATTTGGTTACAATGGCTTACCACATGCTTTCATCTAAGGATTTTAGAAAAATCCTCATTATGGCTTTCCAGTATGTATAGTTAGAGCCATCAAAAGGTGGTGACCTAGTAATAGAAAAGCTATTGAAATTTGACATTATAAAAGCTCTAGATCTTTTAACTCAAGGAATTTAATCCAAAAAAATGAGCAACTTTACTTTGATACTACTTAAAAAGGCGAGCTTAAGGAGTCCTAGAGCGGGGTGAATAGGACTGCCAAATAAAAAATTAAAGTGCTGAAATAGTAAATAAATCAGAAAATTCAATCGCACTAGTAGTAAAAAATTGATTCAAACTAGTTCGTAGGACAACTTACACCCAAGCCAAGTTTAGGTAGGACAACCTTATTTCACGAACATTTGTAAGAATCAAGATCTCAAACCAAGCAAGAAAAAATAAAGCTATCTATTACAAACACTGACCACTTTTGCATAAATGAAATTACAAACATTCTCCATAAATGCAAAAAGTAAACATTCACCACAACACCAAGAGTTATAGTGGTTCGGTGTGTACACCAACTATTCTCAAACAGCCACACCTACTCTAGTCCCAATAATCACTATCCACGTGATATTTTCTTTCACTATAAATAAGGATTTCATAGGGTCACCTTAAAACCTAATACAGTTGTGATTTTAAAGGGCTATCATAAACAAAAACCCCTCACTAAGATTTTCTGGCTATCCTAGGAAAACCAACAAATGAGATTTTCTAACTATCTCAATAAAACAAAAATATAAAGGCAAAATATACTTACTTTCTCCTTTAAAGATGTATCAGACGATGTAACCGTATAACTACTTCTCTTATCATAGATTGTTTAATGTTCAGTCACATAGACAAGGGTTCAAGGTTCTAGATTGATTTTAAATAAATTCAAACCTAAGACTACTTGTTTGAATTCCTTAATATCTCAAAGAAGAGTATTTACTCTCTTTATAAAATAAAACTCAAAGCATAAGAGATCAAGGAATTAAAACAAATAAGCTATTAAAAGTTTTATCAGTATCATGCAATAGCTGAGTGTAATAGGGGCTTTTATCTCTCTTGATGATGGATTTAATGTACTTGAATTATATTTCGGATTGAGAGAAAGCCTCTATTTATAGGCAAAAAAGTTGTTGCTTCGACTCGTCTAAGAACCGAATTTTATTCCAATAAAATTTCAAATTTGAGCGCGATAAGATAAAACAGAACTTCGACTGGTCGTAGGCCCTACTCGACTGGTCGAGGGCCCTATTTGACTGGTCGAGCATGGTCTTCGACTAGTCGAGGGTGCCAAAAATCTGAACTGATTCAGTCGCTAGACTTTGAGTCAAGCAACCCTCGACTGGTCGAAGGCCCCTCTTCGACTGGTCGAGTAGTCTGCTCGACTGGTCTAAGAAGTAACGAAAAAAATCTACTCTTTTACAATTTAAACTCAGACTGGTTGAAGATTCCTCAGACTAGTTGAGCCACAGCTTAGACTAGTCGAACTTTAGCTTAACATAAGTCTAGAAACCCATTTAAGTTATGTTTTGAAAGAACCTAAGGCTAAGGTCTTTCTATGGTTTGTTATACCTGAAAAGACTAAACTTTGAAGTAGATTGGATGCTTGAACTTTATGGAACTTGTTCTTCTACTTTGATTTTTTGATAAAGCTTGTAGTTGAAGATGGAGCTTGATCTTCTACTAGAATTTTAAGAGAACTTGAACTCAATCATCTTGAACTCAGTAGAACTTTAACTTTCCATCTCGATCCACTTATTGACTTGAACTTCAATAGAGTGTTGAACATTCCATCGTAATGTCTTGAACTTTCCATGTTAATCCACATTAGATGGGCCACTTCATAAGATGTTTTGTCTAAACGATATTTGATAAACAAAGGTGTGCATTATACAACATAGCACTTACACCGGTGGAGGCCAAAATTTAAGAAATTGCCCCAAACTGTTGTAGTGACTCTACCGTCTAGCCTCGAAGCACTGAAGCTTGACCTAAAACCTTTGCCAGCTGATCTTAAATATGTCTACTTAGGTCAAGATGAGACATACCCGATGGTGATTTCTTCCAACCTTGAGCAAGAGCAGGAGAGCATGCTTATCGCTACTCTCATTGAACATAAAGGAGCCCTTGGATGGTCGATTGCGAATCTCAAGGAAATCTATCCTTTGATTTGTATTGACTACATTCATCTTGAGGATAATGTGAAAACCTCTTGACAAACACAACATTGACTCAATCCAAATATGAAAGAAGTGGTTAAAGGAGAGGTACTTCAATTGTTGGATGTTGGTATTATATACCCTATATCCAATAGTCAATGGGTGAGTCTAACTCAGGTGGTTCCTAAGAAATCTGGAATCACCATAGTAGCCAATGCCAACAATGAATTCGTGCCAACTAGAGTTACTATTGGTTGGAGAATGTGCATTGACTATAGAAAATTGAATACTGTCACAAGGAAGGACTACTTCCCCTTGCCCTTCATTGACCAAATCTTGGAAAGGTTAGCTGATCATTCTTATTATTGCTTCCTTGATGGCTATTCGAGCTACAATCAGATGGAGATAGCCCTTAAAGATCAAGAGAAGATAATGTTCACATGTCCCTATGATACCTTTGCTTATCGAAAAATGTCATTTGGACTGTGTAATGCTCCTGCCACATTTCAGTGATGCATGTTGAGTATATTTTTTGACATGGTAGGGGAATATTTAGAGGTCTTCATGTACGACTTCTTTATTTTTGGTCCATCCTTCAAGAAGTCCTTGAAAAATCTGAAAAATGTGTTAAAGCAATGTGAGGAGAAGAATTTGGTTTTGAATTGGGAGAAATGCCATTTCATGGTTCCCAACGGAATTGTTCTTAGACATATACTTTTGTCCAAGGGAATTGAGGTGGACAAGGCCAAAATCGATCTTATCTCTAACCTACCACCTCCCAAAAGCATACGTGATGTGCGATCCTTCCTAGAACACGCCAGATTTTACAGATGATTCATAAAAGAGTTTTGTCACCTCTCCCATCCTTTATGTAATCTACTTTAAAAGGATGTACCATATGAATGGATTGAATAATGTCGGGAAGCTTTTATTAAGCTTAAGGGCATGTTAACTACCACACCTATCATGCAACCACCCAATTAGAGCATCCCTTTTAAGATCATGTGTGACGCATCCGACTATGCTATTGGGGTAGTGTCAGGCCAGAGAAAAGAGAAGAAGCCCTATGTTACTCATTATGTAAGTAGAACTTTAAACTCTGCCCAAATGAACTACTCTACTACGGAAAAAGAACTCTTAGTCGTAGTGTTCGCTTTGGACAAATTTAGGTCCTATTTGATTTGATCCAAGATTATCATCTACACTGATCATGTAGTGCTGAAATATCTTCTTTCTAAGAATGATGCTAAGCCCCGCTCGATAAGATGGATCCTTCTACTTTAGGAATTTGATTTAGAAATAAAAGACGAAAAGGGAGTAAACAACTTAGTGGCTGACCATCTCTCGAGACTCGATCTCCCCAATCCCCTTGAGATAACACCTATAAACGACATGTTCCCTGAAGAAAAATTGTTTAAACTCTCCCAACTACCTTGGTTACTGATATTGCAAATTATCTTGCTACAGGTTTCACGCTGACACATTGGACTGCGCAAGATAAAAGAAAATTCTTCACTAAGGTACGTAAATTCTTCTAGGACGATCCATATTTGTTCAAATACTGCCCAAAATAAATTCTAAAGAGATGTGTACCAGAAAATGAACACCAAAGCGTCATCTCCTTTTATCACTCCCAGGCCTGTGGTGGTCACTACGACTAAAATTCTGTAGTGCGGATATTACTAGCCCACAATGTAAGACCTATATCCTAGTTCGTACTATTCCATCGACTCCCGCGAGTCTTCCCGTCGAAGTCTGACAATTTGTGACCTATAATCGATGTTTACGCATGACTCTAAGCCGTATCCTGTAGAATTGAGTTGGCTTAATCCGAGACTTGTACCATTGTGACCGCACCGTTGCCGCAGTTCTAACGCCACGTCTTGCATACCGATCCGATAACCTGGCAAGGAGATGTGGGCTGGCATTTATTTTGAAGAAAACGCCACGCGTTTGCAATCTCAAGAGGATCTTTACATCATGTCCCATCAATCAATCAATCACTCCATCAATCAATCAATCACTTCATGTCAAGTACACATCACCTTTCACCCCATCCCCAAGCAACCACCAAGTTAACTCTTTCTCACCCTCTCTCTTAAACAACCATACATGTCAAGTACACATCACACATCACTCATCCTTTCACCCATCACACCCATGCCTCACTTCTCTTACAACCCTTTCTCTCTCTCTCTCTCTCTAATTTCTCAACACAACTCCCAAGCTAGCAAAAAAAAATGCACGCTCATGCATTTCAAGAGAGAAAAATGACTTTGTGTGGCCCACCTTTCCCATCCTAAAAACCTTCATCCTAGCCATTCAACTCTCATCACCCTCCATCAAAGTGAAGCACAAGGAGATTGGCTTTCCAACAGACCAAGGAGATTGAATGGTGGGTGCTTCTATAGGCTAGATTGTCATGTTCTTATAATGGGCCAAGTGAGGCCTACCGATCGATGGTATGGATCTCTCTTTGGACCCTAAGATGTGGTCGATGGCCCACCTTGATTATCAATGTCATTCCATGATGGGGTTATTCTTTATGGACCCCATCGTGATGTTTACTTTCTACTTTAAAAAGGGGTCATCTATACCTTCTATTTCGGTGGAGAAAGGATCTCCACCGTTGATTTTGATTGGTGGGCCCATATGAAATGGGACCAACTTATGTATGTTATAGATTATGCAAGGGAGGGCCCATAGTGTCGGGGTCCCTCCATCATCACATGTCTCTCTTTCTCTCTCTCTCCCTCTCTCTTTCATATTTTTAGTATGATGATGTGGCCGTGTGGCCCGCCCGGATGGACCCCACCATAAGGCATGTATTTTTACCCAAGTCATCTATTGGTGGGGCCCACTTTATAAGCGTTGTATCCACACCACCCATCATTTGGTGGCCCACGTGTGCAGCCCACTTGAAATGCAAAACCGTTACGATTGAATGGAAAACACAAATATTAGCTTGGTGTAATGCATTTGGGGTGGGCCACTTGTGTAGACCCCACCTTGATGCATGTTGTTAATCCACGCCGTCCATTCCATTCTCCAGATCATTTTACCCGTTGAGCTGAAAAATGAAGCTGATCCGAGTATCTGGTGGGCCATAGCATAGAAAACAATGATTTTCACCATTTAAATTTACCTTAACTTTTCTACACGCCGAAAGATGCCCAATATTGGGCTTGTTGGATTGGTTTTGGACTATAGAATCCATTGGGTGAGATGGATTCTTCCGATGCAGGCCCCACGCATGAAAACCCGTGAGATTTCGTGATTAAAAAAAAAAATATGCAGCAGACACTGCTGCTGCCAGAGGCGCAGGCAGCACCTGCGGCATGTAGGCAGGCAAATGACAGCAGACCCACGGTCCAGCTATGGGCCCCACCATGATGTGTGTTTTGTATATCCACACCATCCATTTTGTAGGCCCTTAGGGCGGTAGGCTGCCCTCCAAAAATCAGCCACATCCAAAGCTCAGGTGGCCCACATCATAGGAAACAGTGGGGTTGAACCGTTTGCCATTGAAACCCATTTTTGGGTTCACAGAAGTTTTAAATCAATATGAAATTTGCTTTTACTCTTCATTCAGGTCTCCGTGACCTTATGGACGGATTGGATGGCTTATAAACATTATGGCAGGCCCCACGTGGGACCCACAATGATATATGTGTTTTATTCCCACCATCCAGTGGACGGTGGAGCCCACAATGATGTATGTGTTCTATTCACACCATCCACTGCTGTGGACGGTGGAACCCACCTAGATGTATGTGTTTTATTAATGCTATCCAGCTGCTGGACGGCTAGTGGACCCCACCAAAATGTATGTGTTTTATATATGCCGTCTAGCCATTTTAGCTAGTTGTTGGATGGCAGGGGGATCCCACCATGTGGTATATGATTCATCCATGTCGTCCATCTATATGGGACCCACCCCACATGTGGGCTGCACCTGTGATATATATATGTGTTATATATATATATATATATATATATATGTATGTATATATATATATATATTATATTATATATCATTTATATATTATATTATATAATGTATACATGATGGTGGGCCTTTATGGCACCCACCATGATGCTTGTGTTGCATCTAAACTGTTCAACCATTTTGAAAGCTCATTTTACAGGCTTGAGACTAAAAATAAGATAGATCTATAGTTTAAGTGGACCTCACCTTGGTATATATATAAGGCCCAAGTGATTAGGCCCATCTTGTCATATTTATAGCCCGTTGTTGAGGCCCACCTTGATGTGTATGAGCCCGTTGTTGAGGCCCACCTCGATGTGAATGTAAGGCCCATGTTATGAGGCCCATTGTGATGTATTTCAAAGGCCCATGGGATATGGCCCATTGCAATGTACATAAGGCCCATTGATGCGGCCCACTTGATTTATATAAGGCCCATATGATGTGGCCCATTTGATGTATCCAAGGCCCATGGGTCGAGGCCCAACGGGATGTCCTTAGGGTCCATTGCAATGTGTGATTCCCCCACGGTTTATGTAATGATATTTATGGCGGGCCATACCTAGGGAACAATGATGGTTTGACGTCCACATTGTAAGTGCAATGTTGGTTAAATGTCCGTATTGTAACTCTCTTTAGGGCCCATTATAGGCCCATACTTGTTGATAATTCATCACTTTATAACATACTTAGTATAGCTCCATGATTCATACCCATACGCATCAAATGTATGCTTAATATGAGGAATGTTTGATCATAGCATAAGCTGTTGGGCTGAAACATTTACGGGACTCCTTATGAGACGGAGTGCCCCACATGATCGCGTGGTACACGCAGGATTGTTGCATGATTGTATGGTGTGACTCATGCATTTCACATGTGTGACTTGATCACTGCACGCCCTAGCGACATCAGGGCCGTGGCCTCCACAGGCACATCATGGATGGTCGTATCGAATATCGAAAATATTTTCTCTAGCATTGTGGGCACTTAGGATGTCCTTGGGTGAAAATCCCAGAACCTTTTTCGTACTAGGAGATACTCCAACGTCTAAACCGAGTGGATACACGAGCGCCTGAGTGTCGAATACGAGGAGGCCGCGTCTCCTACTATGTCATGGTCGGTTGGAAGGGAGTGTGGCCTTATCTGCCTGAGTGAGGGGGCTATAACCTAGGCTGAGTTTGACCAGCTTATAAATGAGTCCTCTATCGATGAGCCGGGTAGGTATTGGCAGACTACTGGTCAGTCGGATAGTGTGGTCTCTTCCACTTACTTGACTGTGCAGCTAGGGAGGAGGTAGTCAGTGTGAGGTGTATTAGACCCCGGTGATATCCAAAGAGGAACTGTACTGATATGTGTACTTGATGAGTACTGGCTTGCTTAGATTGCATCTTGCATATGACATTCGGCTATGTAGGCCTCGCATTGCATCAAATGGGCCGATAGCATTCATGTCCCACATCGCATGGCCTTGGTATGGCCGATAGCATTCATGCCTTGCATCATATAGCCTTGGTACGGCTGGTTGTATTCATGGACTTACCGCATATTTCTGTATTACTCTGATATTGTACACTTAGCGCTTGCCTTACGCACACACTTACACCACCCTTTAAGCTTTTGTAAGCTTATGTACAACCGTTGCGTGTAGGTGGCATTGGATGCAGCAGCGCTGAGGCAGGAGCGCGTGTCGGATTATTTTGGAGTTTTGATCACCCTGTATTTTCCTTCCCACATTGTACTTAAAGTTTTTGATATAATGGATATGTTGTGATGTTGTTTTTGTGACCTGGTTATGCTTGTAATTATGCTCCATTAAAAAAATCATACTGAAAATCCTCCTTGTAAGATCCCAGGATCAGAATCTAACACATGAGTGTCGAGATCCGAGAATGGGCCACTACGGATGCTGTCGGCGCCGGATTTGGTGATCGAAAATTTTGTGAGCCCGGTTTTCGAGTTTGGGGTGTGACACACTATATTCAAGGATGGTCATGAGTTCTGCAAGGCTTGTGAGTATTGTCAGAAATTGGGAGCGTTGTCCCGTTGAAATATGATGCTACTGAATCCCATTTTGATAATTGAAGCATTTGATTATTGGGGCATCGATTTCATGGGACCATTCCCCAATCCTTTGAGAATTTATATATTCTGCTAGTACTAGACTATGTCACTAAATAGGTCGAAGCGATTCCATGCCTGAACAATGACCATTGTACAGTCATTCGATTCCTAAAAGAAAACATCCTTTCCCGGTTTGGAATGCCCCGAGCCACCATTAGTGATAGAGGTTCACACTTTTGTAATAGGCCATTTGAGAATTTAATGAAGAAATATGGCATCTCTCATTAAGTGAGCACTTCATACCACCAGCAGACAAGTGGGTAAGCTAAGATTTTTAACAGAGAAATTAAACAAATACTAGAAAAGACGGTTAACCCTGACCGCAAAGATTAATCAATTCATTTAACTGATGCTTTATGGACATACTGTATAACGTTTATGACCCCCATTGGAATGTCCCCCTTTAGACTCGTCTATGGGAAGGCTTACCATTACCTGTAGAGTTGAAACATAGAGACTACTGGGCTATCAAAAATCTAAACTTTAACTTGGACGATGCTGGCTCGCTGCGCAAACTTCAGTTAAATGAACTCGAGGAAATCTGGAATGACACTTATGAGAATTCAAGAATTTACAAGGACAAAATGAAGGTGTTCCATGACAGGAACATCCTTCAGAAATCATTCTTAACCAGTCAAAAAGTCCTCTTGTATAATTCTCGATTACACCTTTTTTCGTTTAAACTCAAATCTCGTTGGACTGACCCTTTCAATTACTAATGTCTATCCACATGGGACCGTCGAGATAAAGCATCCAACGAATGGTAATGTTTTAAAAGTAAATTGACATCGTCTCAAGCCATTTATTGAGAAATTTGATTTAGAGGACATGTCCATATATCTGACTGATCCTGTATATCAGGATTAACCTCCTAGTCTGATGGAGGTATAGTTAGATTTATTGCTTTCATATGATTTAGGATTAAAATAGTTTGCTTTCAATGTTTAGTCGTTGTGCTAGCCCATCTTCACCTTAAGAACTTTAGAAGAGCTGCAATTTGCCTTCTTCAGGTACTACATTTCCATCACTTATCCATTATTTTTTTTGTCTCATTTATATTGCATGCTTATATATTTTACATTGAGGACAATGTAGATTTTAGGTTGGGGGATATGGATTAGGTAAACTAATTAGTATTTTCTTAGTCTTAGAGCAAAAATTTTAGTAATTTTCATATTTTCAAATTCAAAACCTATTTGGAAGATGATAGTTTGTGCACTTAAGAATTTTTTGAGTATGATAAGATTGAGATTGAACTTTGAATTATTGGAGTTTGATCAACCAAGTATATTATCACCTAAGTTCTAGTACTCAATTGATTAAGAGGAAGTTTTGAATATCATGACTAATCTAAATCATAAGACACATTCAATTTACTTTTTGTGATTACACTAAAATTTCTAATGGTTAGTATGTACATCATTGATAGATGTTGAGAATTCAGTCTAGAGATTTTTATCCACCTTAAAAGATGAAAAGAACCAGTTAAAAAAATAGTGAGATCGACAAAAAGGTCATGTATGAGGAAAAGACTGGAAAAAGAATAAAAAATTCTGAAAAGAATCTGAAAAGAATGAATAATAATAAAAAAAAGGACCATCGATATAAAATCAAAAACTGGAAAAAGGAGGAGTGGATAAGTTCGGAATCAGCACTTGAGTTTTTAACTACTCTTGATATGATGAACATTGCTAACGTTATGAAATGATAATATTCTCATGGGAAGTAATTCGAGTTTCATTCAGCACATTGAAAAGAATGCTATAAAAACTTATGCTCTGAAGAAATTGATAAAGAACTGATTTGATTAAGTGCTTATATGATTTGGCTCTAGGTTTTCAAAGTCCCACTTTCTCATCTTAATTCTACTTATTATACTCAATTTTACAAAAGATTATTTTTTGAAAAAGTTTTGAACATTGAGAATTGAGGTTCACGCATGTTTTGCTCAGGACTAACAAAATGCTGGTTGGGGAGTGTGTTGAATGTTAAATATTGCATATTTTTCCCTATTTATATCTTGATTTTATGAACATGATAATCCTTAATGGTATATTTTATACATGTTTGTGTTGCAAGGTGAATATGAGAGTTTGGATTGAAAAGAATGTTAAAAACATGGATTTGATGCTCAAGAATCAACAAGGCAAGGGATGGCTCTTACGAGACCAAGATTGAAGAATTCACATGCCAAAGATTTAAGAAAACCAAGTGAGGAATGAAGAGAATTGAAGATTTAAAGTGAAGAAAAAGCAATCCTAAAAATTCAAGTGAAATTCGACTAGCTCGAGAAAATTCGGCTCGAACTCTAGCAACATCATCTTTTAAATTCGCGCGAAATTTGACTAGTCAAAGATTACGCTCGACTAGTCGAACTTGTCCTTTGACTAGCCCAAGCACTGATTCTACTAATTGGAGATTACGCAGATTTTGAGTGGACTATGTAAATTTGAGGTGGTTTCCAGACTTTTCCAACTTGGTGTGAAAGTTAGAGTTCCTCAACTATAATTAGGAGTTTCTAAGATACTCCAAAGCATCTTTAAGGGTTTAAGGAGTGGAGTAAAAGGGTGGAGGGCCGCTGCTAAGAGTTTTCTTCTTCTTCCTTAGTTTATTTTTATTCTTTCCTTAAGAGATTTTTGTTTAATCATGTCTATAGTTAACTAATCCTCTTAGCTAGGGCTAAGAGGTGAAGCTTGTAGCGTGATTGGAATGTTTACTTTGCTTTGATTCATGTTTATAATAATAATAAAAAAAGACCTCTTCTTTTCTTATTAGAGATTGTGGGATTGCTAAATCTTGTTGTTTGCCATAGTCTCCTAGGCATGGTTAGGTGATGGAATCCCTCTAAAATCTTCACAATTCTCATCTCTTGAGACTAATTCAATGAAAGTTCAGAGATTTGATAATCTCTTCTACCAACTAGATAAGATAGGACCCTGATTCCAGTTGTGTCTCTTGAATCAAGTAAGGTAGCATCTTGATAGCTACAAGTGAATCCTTGGCACCCTAGTTCCCACCTTTAAATTCATAAGTTTCAATCTACAATATTCACAATTACTCCCTTTATTCCAGATTTCTAATTTAGATCTTCTTCTAGCTCTAGTTCTAATTACTTTAAAAAAATGTATATGATTAGTCCCTGTGGATTCGACCTCGGTCTCACCGAGATTATCACTACATCACGATCCTACACTTGGGGTTGTGAACACAGGTCTTCAAGCAATCGAACAGGGCTTCGATGTTATCAAGAACTGCATCCAATTTGTCCAGCAACCAACTTGATTTTCATGTAATTCTTTGATATCATTGACCACCACAGTGAAGTTCAGATCCTGTGAATTTCTGCACTTTGCACTTTCAACTTCATTCCTTCTCTACTTAGTTTCCTTGAATCTTGGGGTCTTGAAATCTTTAATCTTGGTCTCCTACGATCCATCCCTTGCCTTGGTGATTCTTCAGCATCAAATCCATGCTTTTAACATTCTTTTCAATCCAAGCTCTCAGATTCACCTTGCAATACAAACATGTATAAACTATACCCATTAAGCATTATCATGTTCATAAAACCAAGATATAAATAGGGGAAAATGTATAATATTTGAAACTCAACACACCCCCAACCAACATTTTGCTAGTCCCGAGCAAAACATGCTTAACATAATCTACAATTCTCAATGTTCAAATCACTTTTCAGAAAATAATCTTTTGTGCAATCAAGTATGAATGAGTATAATTCAAAGAAGTGAGAGTGAAAATTTAAAAAACTAGAGCCGAATCATATGAGCATTCAATCAAATAGGTTCTTTATCAATTACTTAGGAGTGTAAGTTTATATATCAAGTTTTTCAATGTGCTCAGTGAATTTCAACTTACTTTCCATCAAAATACTATCATTTCATAATGTTAGCCATGCTCATCACCTCAAGATTGATTGAATAATCAAGTGCTGATTCCGAACTTATCCAATTTTTCTTCTTTTTCTAGTTTTTATTTTATATCGACAGTCACTTTTATTTACTTATTCTTTTCAGTCTTTTCATCTTCATTCTTTTCAGACTTTTTATTATTTCCCAGTCTTTTCATCATACATGGCCATTTTGTCGATCTCACTATTTTTTATTTGGTTCTTTTTATCTTTTTAAGGTGAATAAAATTCTCTAGACTTAATTCTCAATATTTATCAATGATTCATATACTAACAATTAGAAATTCTAGCACAATTCACAGAAAATAAATTGAATGTGTCTTGTGATTTAGGTTAACATAATATTCAAACTTCCTCTTAGTCAATTAAATGAGAGAACTTAAGTGATAGTCTACTCAGTTGATCAAACTCCAACATTTCAAGATTCAAACTCTATCTTATCATTATCCTCAATTCATTCTTAAGTGCAGAAACTATCACTTTCCAAATAGATTTTTAATTTGAGAAATTGAAAATTTTTAAACTTTTGCTCAAACATTAAGAAAACACTGATTAATTTACTTAATCCACACCCCCAACCTAAAATCTACATTGTCCTCAATGTAAAGGAGATAAGCATGCAATGCACATAATATAATGAAAAGACAGGAGAAGTGATAGAAAGGTTGTAAGGCCCATACCCTAGTCTGTACCATTCTGTAGGCTTCCGCGGTCTTCCCAGTTGAATTCCAGTGACCCTCGACCTGAAATTGGCATTTGCACGCAATCCTAAGTTACAACCCGTAAATCTTAGTTGTCTTGACTCGAAATTTGTATCCTAGCGACTATGCCGTCGTCGCGGTTCCAACGACGTGTCTCGCACGCCGATCCAATACCCAATCCAAAAGATGTGGGCCTGCGTTCATTTCGAGGAAAAAATTGCTCGTTGTGAATTCCGAGAGAATATTTACAACCCATCACATCAATCAATCAAGTACACATTAATCACAAGTCAAGTATACCACCCATACCCCATGCCACCTCACCCTTCGTAAGTCAACACCCTCTCTCTCCACCCATCCTGCTTTCACCCAAATTTCAACCAAGCCCATACCCTAACCATCCCTTCCTTACAACATCCATTCTACCCATCCCTTATCATCCCATCACTTCTCTCTCTCTCTCTCTCTCTCTCTCTCTCTCTCTCTCTCTCTCTCTCTCTCTCCCTCCCTCATTTCTTAAACAATCTCCCAAGCAACAAGAAAATCCAACTTCCAAGCAACCCAAGTGTGGCCCACTTCTCTACCACCCAATCTCTCATCCCCACCATCAAAAATTCATCATCCTCCATCAAGATCAAAGCTAAGGAGCCTAGGAGTCCAAGGAGTTAAAGAAGAAGGCTGATAGGTGAGTGATCCACTATTGATTTTTAATTTGATGGCCACTTGTGATGGGACCTAATTTGATGTATGAAATCATATGAGGGACCCATAGTAGCGAGGTCCCTCTACTACACCACTCTCTCTCTCTCTCTCTCTCTCTCTCTCTCTCTCTTTCTTTTATTCTTGATGATGATGATGATTGTATGGCCCACTTGATCCACGTCATCCACGGGTGAGACCCACCTCGCTACCTATCCAATGGACATGCCTGATGCTCGTCCGTCTGGACAAGACGAGATGAAGGAAAACACAAGTATCAACTTCATCCAAAACTCTGGTGGGCCACATGGACCACGTGTGTGGGACCCACCGTGATGTATGTATTATAAATCTGCACCATCCAGCATCCAGGGTCAGGATGCCGGATCCTTGGACACTGGCCTTTTTTGGTAAATAATAATAATAATAATAATATGAATATTATATATAATATACATATATATAATATATCTAGTGGGCCCCACTTGCGACCCACCTGCTGAGAGAAGAGGGACGGATGGTGTATCTCACACCAGCTATCCTGCTGACGTGGGACATCAGCAAGCTCCGTGGAACCCACCATATATGTGTTTCATTTGCACCATCCATCTGGACGGTGCCATGTTCGGCCCCACCATGATGGATGTGTTCCATCTAAACCGTCCATCCTCCTGGTGAGCTCATCTTAAGGCTTATATATATAAATGAAGTAGGTTCAAATCTCTGGTAGGCCACGTACGTGGACCCCACCCATGATGTATGTGTTACATCCAAACCGTCCATCCAGTTGGTGAGCTCGTCCTAAGGCCTGAGATTAAAAATAAGACAGATCTAATTATCAAGTGGACCACATTGCCATAAACAGCGGGGATTGAACGTCCAGCATTGAAACCTTTTGGGTCACAGAAGTTTTGGACCAATATGAAATTTGTTTTTCCTCTTAGCTCAGGTCTTTGTGACCTTATGAACAAACTGGATGGAAAATAAACGTTATGGTGGGCCCACTGGAGTTTTTAACAGTGGAAATCATTATCACCACTATTATTTGTGGTTTGGTCCAGATGATCTTTTGATATAATTCATTTTTTTGGATAATACTCTAAAATGATCTTTAAAAAAATAGATGAATGGTGTAATTGGTGCGGCCCATGTAATGTGGCCCATTTGATGTATTTGAGGCACACATAATGCGGCCCATTTGATATATTTAAGGACCACATGATGCGGTCCATTTGATGTATTTGAGGCCCACATGATGTGGCCCATTTAATGTATTTGAGGCCCACATGATGCGGCCCATTGGTGCGGCCCATTGTTATGGCCCACTTGATGTATGTGGACCCATTGGTGCGGCCCATATGATGTGGCCCATTTAATGCATGTTGGCCATTAGAGCGGCCCACATGATGCGGCCCACATGATGTATATGAGACCCATTGAGACGTATTTGAGGCCCATGGGTTGAGGCCCAATGTAATGTATATAAGGACCATGAGTGAGGCCCAATGAGACGTATAAGAGGCCTTTGCGTGGGCTGAATGTGATGTATATGAGGCCTATTGCGATGTGAGTTTCCCCCATGATGTATGTAATGATGTTTATAGCGGTCATGCCTTGGGAGCAATGATGTTTTGACGTCCACATTGTAAGAGCAATAATGGTTAAATGTCCGCATTGTAACTCTCCCTAGGGCCCATTGTTAGGCCTATACTTATAGGGTGTAAGCCGTCTAGGCCCATCTTTGTTATGAACAGAATCCATCACCATATAACATGTTTAGTATAGTTCCATGATTCATGCTCATACGCATCATATGTACGCTTTATATGAGGAGTGATTGATCATAGCATATGCCTTTAGGTAGATTGTTTATGGGCTCCCTGATAGGCGGAGTTACCCCACATGAGCGCACGGTACATGTAGGATTGCTGCATGACTGATAGTGTGATTCATGCACTTCACATTTATATGACATGATTACTGTACACCCTAGTGACATCAGGGCTGTGGCCTCCACAGGCACATCGTGGATGGTAGGATCGGACATCGAAAATGTTGTTACTAGCATCGAGGTGCCATAGATCTCCCTAGGTGAAAATCCCTAAACCTGATGGTACTAGAGGATGACTCCAACGTTGAGACTGAGTGGATACATGAGCGCATGAGGGCCGAATACCAGGAGACTGCATCTCCCAATGTGTCATTGTCGGTTGGAAGGGGGTGTGACCTTACGCTCCAGAGGGTAGGGGGCATTGCTAGGCTGAGTATGACCAGCTCGTAAATGGGTCTACTATCAACGTGCCAGATAGGTATTGACAGACTATTGGCCAGGTAGATAGTGGGGTTTCTTACTCTCACTTGGACTGCACGCTTGGTAAAGGGGCAGTGTCATTTGAAGTGTACTAAACTCCGGTGATTATCTAGAGTGAGAACTGTACTGATATCTGATGTTCTAGTGATGAGTTACATTAATATGTGGATACAGTTGAGGATTGGCATGCTTGAGTTGCATCTTGCACCGCATGGCCTTGATATGGCCGATATCATTCTCGTCTTGCACCACATAGCCTTGGTATGGCTGATTGCATTCATGTACTCATCAACATGATTTCACATTACTCTGATATTGCATTCTGAGCATGCTTATATCACTCACATATTGTCACCACCCACTAAGCTTCATATTAGCTTATGCATGATTGATACGTGCAGGTGATGCTAGGACGTAGCAGTAGCTTAGTCGCTGCAGGGGCGTGCAATTGAGCTTCAGAAGTTTCCACTTATTAACTTATATTTCCCTTCATACGCATTGTATCTTAAAGTTTTTTATGGTGCTTCTCGATCCATACGCATCATATACACCACTTTGGATATCAAGCATAGTGGTCAACTAGCATGTTTTGTCATCATGCATATATGTTATATGTATGTATGTATGTATATATATATATGCATATAAATACATATATATACATACATACATATATACATACATATATATATATAATATCATCATCATTACCATGAGGATCATTTTCACTTCATGATTAACATAAACAATGTCATAAGTGTTATAAATAATTACTCATCCATCATCAATGCATATGTTATAATTCACCATCCATTAAATCATATCATTTCAACCAAAAACTCACAATCATCATTATCATGTTACCATACATGTATCATCATCTAACCCATCACTAGGTGCGTCTTACCTAGTATGACTTCCACACTGGACTTGAACTACATGCGAGGCATGGGGTCATATAGGTCAAGTGTGAGTCCCACTTGGTGAACCAATAGGCCATCCCAAGGGCATAAATGTCCAACCACAATGATTTCAATGGAGTAGATCTAATTCCACAACTAAGTGGGCTCCACACATTCCACCAACTAGAAACAATGCACAATCTTAAACACAAATGATAACATGCTAACATCTTTCATGTCATATATCATATTGGGCCTATTAGCCACATACACAAAAAACCAAGAAAAAGCCCAATTATCTAGTTTATGCATTATAAAATAGGTCTCTCTAAGCGTGGTCTACTTAAATAGAGGTATTATACAAGACACGCTACCTAGTAGGCAATGAGCCTGCCCAACAGGCTCAAGGAAGGTTACCTTATGGGTTTCTCATTCCCCAACGATTTCTCTTAGTGTTGGGCCTACTTGGGCTTCAGGGTTGCATCATTTAGATGGGCCCAAGGCCACCTATGTCTTAATAGAACATTTGGACAACAAGATCTGTCCACTAAATATTTTACAAGTCATACAACACCCATTTACAAAACATGTTAGGTGGACCTCATTACATGAAAGGTAAGGCCCATACAAGACAGGACATACTAGATGGTCCATATAAGGTTTTTAAGCCCAAAAATATATGAGAGTTATTTTTAAGAGTTTAGATGCTGCATTAAATGCTTTGGGGTGGTGGTGGACCCCACCGACGTGGCCCCACATAAATTTACATCAAACAGATTTTTTGTGCAATGTTGGTTCTAGGTCATTTTAGAGTCAGATTCATGATCATGTGGGGCCTACATATGGTGAAAGAAAATAACCACCTGGTAGCTCTATGTATGGGCTTTACAAATTATAAGGCAGGCCTCATTGTTTGGGCGAGTACAATTTACGGTGATGACCTAAACATGGGTATTTGGAGAAACTGTGCAGGGAATATAGTGCAGAATTAGTTTTGGCCCAATCTTGAGTATGTCCCATGATCATAGGGGACCACCTTTCAGTGTCCCATCAGGTGCCTTTAGTTTTAATACATATGTAATTCAAAAACTATAAGTTGGGACCAACTAGTTGTGCACATGTAATAATTGGTATACGGCCAAACATGGGTACTTCAATTTTCTGCACATAATTTTCTGCACAACCATACCTGGCTCCATTTTGGGATCCACTCCCTAATCATGTGAGGTCTGATTTGGTCTAATTAAAATATTATTTATCTATTCATTAGTGTAGGTTAGAGGTTCCAAGTGGTGGCCTACTCAAACCTCCAACGTGTGGTCCACTATGGAGGCCCAAAGTTGGTACAAAATACAAATAATCAGACAATTTTCAGAACTGGGGTCTGTCATAACTTAGGGCCCAATTTCCAAGCACTTAGGGAATCATCCCTAACAAAAAGGTGGGACATCCCAGCTCAATTATATAAGGATTAAACATCCCCTAAATTGGGACCCTTAACTATAGAGTGTGGGGTCCACTACAAGGTGTCAAAGAGGCCTACATGCAATACAGTCAAGTACTTGGAAAATTTTCAACAAACAGAAAGTGTAAAGGGAATAAAATAAATCCAATAGCAAGTGGGGCACACATGCTAGCAAACCATAGATAAGAGACACATAAAAATATACATGGGTTTTCAGATTGGATGAACTAATAAAATGCATAAATCACAAGTGATCCTACACCCAAGTGGGTCAATAAGGGGATGAATGTTATGTACAACATACATCCAACATACACATCTAGTAGCACATAAAATATACTAATCAAATCTCTATGATTAGATTCTCTATTAGAAAATCTGATCCAATGGATGGATTAGTAATACATCGTTTAACCTGTATATAGGTTTCCAACCATATAGAGCCTTGGATCCATCTAGACTATACACATAGAAATTCAAGATTTGTCCTTACAGAGGTATCTATCAGTACAGAATTTTCTAAATCTTATCATGAAATAATCTGATCATATAGACCATACATATGGTTACTAACTATCTCAAATAAGTTAAGAGAAAATATCAAATACATTTGACCATTGGAATCACGGATATGGCTCAAACAAGAATGGTCATAACAAGCTCACAAAATACATCTATCGTATAAGGCCAAGATCTCAGCCGTTCGAACTCCGATTGAGGCTTATTATATACCGTTGGAAATCTAGTTCTATTTTTTATGAATTTAATGGAATATATATTTGAAATTAATTCATTAAAAGAGTTAAAAATGGGTCTATTTTAGGCAAATTGGAATCCTGCATGTGCTACTGGACAGTAGCAAAGTAAACTTGATGTTACAAATGATTGGACTCTTAAATGGATACAAAATTTGGCCCGGAGTTAGATCACATTGTGGTTTATATTATTCATAAGTTTCAACTTCTATCTTAGCATGATTGATTTTATATGATTTTTAGAACTTTTTGTCCAAAAAAAAAAGCATGATTATATATGAAGGGTGTGGATATGATTCTCATCATAGTGGACCATACTGACATGGGCTACTTTGCTGACCATCATAGATATAAATATATGCATATAAGAACTCCACACTAGTGGGGCCCACACATATCAAGAAAATAAAAAGGGAAAGAAATAGGAGGATGAGGAAGATGGAAGGAAGGGTATAGACTCACTTCAATGGATGGATGATTGGATGATGATGTGTGGTCCACTCCCTCTGGGATTGATGGTGGGCCACACATTGGCCCCACTCTCCTCACTCTCTCTTAAAATCTCAGAATTTTTCTAAGTATAGGAAAAAAATAAGTACAAGAGAGCTCCTACTCTTATATAGGGAATTAGGGGTTGAGGTGGCAAAATGATGTGGCAAATTCAAGGGATCTCAATAGTGCTAAAAGTGATGTGAAATGTAATGTATGGTATAGGTAGTAGATGGATGAGGTGGATGGTGCTAAGCATGTATTGGCTAAGGTGGAAGAAATCTAGACATGCATAAGCTAATGAATGGATAAGGGTTATGGGTTGTAGGTGATGCATAGTGGATGATGAAGTGGAGTGTTGTAATTGGTTATTTGAAGTGATGTGACACAAATCAAGACATGTATTAGATGCATGTATAAGATGAGGTGGACATGGGTCATGATTAGTTTCTAAGGCATGGTGAGAGAGCTAATGATGGGTTTTGGGAGAGAATCCAATTTTATCTTATAGTGCTTGTCTTATATTTGCTAGCTTCTTATTTTTTCATGTAGCAATTTTCTTATTCGTTGGTAATTTTCATGTTCTAAAAGTGGGATTTAGGCCCACATGGGCTCAAGTCCAATGGGCATAGCCTAATAAAGGTTGTTTGTGTTACTAGATACATAATTTAGGCCTTACATTCGATAAGTCATATCTCACTAATGGAGTGTCAGATTGATGCACGGTTTTCACCATTGCAACCGCAATGACGACATGGTCCACATGATAGAGTCTCAAGATCATCCGAAATAAATCACTTTAGTGAGTTTTCTAGGTGTACTAGGGTGCAGTGTATGGTCTACCAATGGTGCAAGTTGGGACACGTGTGCATACGAGTAGTGTTGCAAAAGACCGGGATCCCACAAGCATTCCAGGATCTGAAAGCAATAATGAAAATATTTGCATCTCCATTCAAAGGATTGAATCACACTTAGCGAGTAGGGTGAAAGGGATGCTTCCAGCCTAACCCCTCCCTAATCCAAAACCACAATGTGAAATTAGTGACCTAAGCTCTTTAAATCAAATGGAGAAAGTTAAGTCTATCACCACTCTTAGGCGTGAAAAGACAATTGACAAATCTATTCTGGAAAGGGCTGAAATGCCTAAGGACCCGAACGAAATTGAGAATGATACACTTAGCAATGCCCCATAAGTCGGAACTGGAACCTCAAAGTAAGTCGATTACACCATTCCCCCAGCGGTTAATTGCACCAAAACCTCTTTCTAACTCGCAGGATATTTTAGAGGTGCGTAAACAAGTGAAGGTCAACATGCCTCTACTGGATGCCATTAAACAAATCCCTTCATATGCCAAAATTTTTAAAAATCTATGCACAACCAAAAGACAAAAAAACATACAAAAAAAATTCTTTTTGACAGAAAAAGTGAGTGCCACCTCAAGCAAGATGTGCCACGAAAATACAAAGATCCTGGTAGCCCAACCATCACTCGTGTAATTAGGAATTACTGGATTGAGTATGCACTTCTTGACTTGGAGGCAAGTGTAAATCTGATTCCTTACTTGGTCTACGAACAACTAGGTCTTGGTGAATTAAAACTCACCCGGACTATGTTACAACTTGCTGATAGATTAGTTCATGTACCAAGAGGAATGATTGAAGATGTGCTGGTCCAGGTTGATAAATTCTACTACCCAATAGATTTTATTGCTCTGGATACTCAACCCATCATGGATGTGAGCACTCAGATACCGATCATTCTGGGTCGCTCATTCCTTGCTACATCAAATGTTATCATTAATTGTAGGAATGGGATTATGAATCTATCTTTTAGAAATATAACATTGGAGCTCAACATCTTTTTCAATATGAACAAACAGTCAGAGGATGATGACGATACCCATGACATTAACATGATTGATTCTTTCGTGGAAGATAGAATACTTTTGACTCTATACTCTGACACTCTAGAGACATGCTTGGCCCACTCCCCTGATTTAGATGATGACATGATCATGGAGATGGATGCCTTACTTGATGTTACGACGGTACTTGAAGTTAACTGGTGGAGTCCACAATTTGAGAAATTGCCCCAAACCGATGTTGTAACAACTCGTACTTTTCAATAGTGTTGGGTGTTACCATGTAACCTAACATAGTATAAATATTGACTTAGCTTTTGCAAATGTTCACCTTTGATCTAGCCTAAGTCTGACTTATATTAAGGAGTCTCCACCCATGGATCAAGCCATCCATTTGATAGTTTCCAAGATGGACCGTCACATCATTAGGCCACTATCATTGGGCACACAATACTTAACTTAAACAAGCCATTAGAGTTTAAAAATAATTATTGAAATTCCTTTAAATTAAATCAGGAACCCTTGGACACCCTGATGATTTGGTCTAACACCGATCAAACTGTTGAAATAAAAATCAGTCGTTGAATTCGAGATCAGTTAGTAGATTGAGATCTTACATCATCTAATCAGGCGTCTAATCGACAAAATCAATTAGTAGGTTCATGTAGATATGTTAAATGAAGCTTGCATTGTTGATAATCTATTCTAAAACAATTCAACCATTTGAGTTCATGATCGTTCATTCACTTGAGATGTAGGATCATCTAATTATAGAAATAACAACAAATTTTCCTCCAAATTGAATTACAAATCCTTATAACGGTTGGTGATCAATATAATTAGAAAATCACTCAACAACTTAAAACAATTCAGCCATTATATTCTAGAAACCATCCATGAAATCCTAATATTAGTTGAGATTGGCTTTATGAAACTATTTAACTGCGTGATTGGCCATCTAAGCATCCAACGTGGGCCATGAAGCATCTAGATGAGTCGAACAAATTCCTAAGACTTCCTTGACCGTTGATGTTCAGATTGGAATAAATCTAACCATCGAATTGACATAACCAACACCTAAAGATTTTAATTAAGTTATTATAACTTATCTAAGCTTTCGATTCACTGCATCTCCAGTCAGGTGACCCAGTTGGGCCTAGGGAGTCTAATGAATAAAGTAGATTTCTCAAAACCTCCATGTGGACCTCACATTCATGGGTGCAAGTGCACAGACTATGCAAAGCCGTGGTGCACCAGACTGGAAATTCCAATTAAATCGGGTTGACCCGACTATGACGTAGAAAAGGAGAGTTTCTCTCCTTCATTTTCCACCGACAACGGATTTGAATTTGGGCCCACCCCCAGGTCACGGATCGAAGATCCAAACCGTCCATCGTGTTGCACTGGTGGAGCTGACCAGAACCCCATTGGTAGTTTAGGTTGAAGATCACGCAGGAACACAGAATCGATCACAAGTAACCAGGATTCGAACGTACATGGGACGTTTGATCCAGATTGGGCCACTATCCCAGTTCGTATCATTGATCTGAACCGTTCATCATGAGCCTAGGAGACTTTAATCAAAACCCACGAACTTTATACTCCTAGATGCTCATGTGCTTGTACACAATCTCGAGCGGAACGTGAGTTGCGTACGGTGTTTTTTCAAAAAGGGAAAAACTTCCACTTCTCTCTCTCATTAGCCGGCATTGCACGTGCCTCCTCATCCTTAAATCCTACCCACACACGTAAGCCAATCCTAGCCCTTCACTCACCCCGCACTTTCGGGCTCCCTTAGCAACCAAAGAGCTGCTGCAACTGAAAATAGAAGAACCCATGAGTTTTCATGGTTGTTCATCCACACGGTGGGCCTCACAAGTCTGTAAGACCCATCCGAACCATCCAAATACCTTACACTCAAAGATCAATCACAAGATCTGATTTCACCATTGATGGTGCTCTCATCTTCCTTCTTCAACCAACTCAAATTCTGTCGAGATTTATGACTAAATCTGTAACTAATCCTTGATTAGTTGTCCATCCTTCTAGATATCTAGGAGGGTATAAATAACCCTCTTTCCTTTTAGGGCAATGAATTCAAAAAGAGAGAAAAGAGAAAAAAAATAGAAGAAATAAAGAAAGGGAGAGAGCGTCGCTACTGCAACCACTGGGTGACTAGGTCCGAGTCTAGGCCAGATCTGAGCAGTGTCTCGTGCCTCGGATCCTCCTAGTAGAAGAAAAGAAAGAGAGAGGGAGAGGAAGAAAAGAAAGAATCGAGGGGAAAGAGAAGATGTGAGTGCGAGTCCTTCGATGCCGAGCGACTCACCCGACCAAGTTAGCATCTGGTTGAGCTCTGTTGAGTTTGGAAATCATTAATCTTCTAGCAAGGAGGGAGAAGAAAGAAGGAATAAAAGAAGAAGAAAGAAGATAGAAGAAGGTAGAGTCAAGAGAGGGAGAAAATTTGTCCAGCCAGACTGATTTGAACCTGATTCATGTCTGGGTTGCAAACAACGTGCGGGAGAGGAAGAAGAGAAGTGGGAGAGAGTGAGGATGGAGAGGAATGATGCTGCAGCACTTTCATTTCGAGTTCGGGTCGAGTCAGTTGGCGGAGTCTAACTCACTGACTTGTGAGTTGTGGCGAGTTAACTCATCTAGATACCGAGTCAAGTCTCTGACTCACTAGCTGGTCAAGTCCAGACCCTTGCAGGAGAAAGAAGATGATACTGGGAGAAGGATGAAGAAAGGAGGAGAGGAAGAAGTGAGAAAGTGAGGGGTTCTCACTGTTTCAGGATTAACCCACTAAGTCGACTCAGCAATGCACTGAGTTGGCCGAGTCTGGCCTATTACTGGTACATCCTCACTCGGCTGGATGAATTATGTTTTGTAAATGGTGGAGCTATTATTGTTGATTCTGCAAGAATCGAAGAAAACTTGGTTTAGAGTTAGATTAATTTGAAGTATGACCCAATCGCTGCACATCCTTGTTAATAAAGTGAGAATTTGGATTGATTTAAGTTCGGATGGACTAAGTGTTGCTGCGAAACCCCACGGATTAGACGTGTCATGGAGAGCCGGGCTGGAAATAAGTTGGGTGGGATTAATCAGGTTCGATTTGGGAGCAAGTGGAGTTAAGGAAGGTGATTGAGGTATGTTAATCTTATACAATTATTGGTGAGTTTACTACCTTGTACATGCGTGATTAAAGCTCTTTATCATATAATAGAAATGAATTGAAGGCTAGATGAATTAAGAAGAGTTAATAGCTAAGTGAATCAAACTTGGTTGTAGGAGCACATTTGATCAAGTTTAATTAAAGTTAATTTCTTCTAATGCCTTGCCTTAGATTGGAATTGTCCATGTGTAGATTACCCTAAATTTGAGTAAATGTGGAAATGAGTTCGAGTTGGAACTAAGTGAAATCGGACTAGTAAAGGAACTGGAATCTCCAATCATTTAACACAAGATAAGCCGAATTAGGTGATCCCATCTAAAGGTGAGGATCACCCTTCAAGCTTTTCTACATCTTGATAATTAGTTTGATCATTCGCCTTTGTTTATGTACTTTATTAATTACTAATGTGGTTCATTGCTTCTATTGATTTTTCTTCCTTGTGATGATTGATAAATTAGATTTAAATTCAATATTTGAATATGCAGTAAAATCTAAATACCTCGATTTTAATTTGAAATGAATGCTCTGGATATACATGTGATATATCGATATTATACATGATTTAATTTGTTATTCATGATCACTTGATGGAATGATGGGAGCTCCATTGAAGAGGTTACCCTTAAAATATTATATTTGATAGTCTCATGAGCCAAGGATGGTGGAATGGGACACTATGCCTGAGCTGTCGGCCTAAGCTGCTAGGTAACAAACCCCTCATAGTGACCTTTGAGCTTTCTTAAAATGGTTGTTTGAAATTGGAATAATAATGGTTGGGCTAATCATGTATTTTCATGGCATATGGTCTTTTCTGAGTGCCTAGTTCTCCTTGAGCGTACCTTTGAGTACTTTTCCAGGTGACTAGTTCTCCTTAGGCATACCTTTGAGTACTTTTCGGGGTGGTTAGTTGTAACGACCTTGGAATTTTTGTGCTAATCTTTCCTTAAGTAGTTGTTTTTGGGGTAATTAGCGCTTTACTTGATTGCTTGTGAAATTCGCATCAATCACTTTAAATTGTATCTGCATGGCTCTAAACGTGTAGATTAGTGAGCGCTACGTTACTCTGAAATCTGGGATCCATCGCTAAATCCAGTTGTTCTGGGGATTTTTTGGAAGATCTGGATCGGACCTAGACCGCGCGTCGAAAGTCCGATGGCGATGATCTTAGGCTGTTGCGGTCACTGAGTTGGGCTTGGTCTTCACCTCGAAAATCAAGTCGATCTGATGTTCTGGGTCGATTTGGTTGAGCTCGGAGTGAAGAGTGTGAGAACGGTTGGAATTTATTAAGCTTTTTATGAAATCTGAGTCGTGTCGCTTGCGCGACGATTTTAAGCTATCTGACCGTTGGATTCTGACCCAATTTCACCCTCTGATCAGGATGGTTGGCCCAGGCATATCCTAGTGCTTGTGGACCTGATCGAGTTTCCGTGACCGTTGAATTGAGTGTGGTCCGCCACGGCTGATCTGAAGAGCCGGTCAGTACGAAAACTCAGCCTGACCTAGATCCATGGTCAGTGAGCTTAAGTCCGACCTTTCGTGGTTATAGGCCCACCAGAAGTGCTTCGTTGGATCGAGAAAGGCGTACTTTGGTTATAACCTAAGTATACCTTGACCCTAGGGTTATTTCCATCATTTTAAGGCCTATATATAGTCCTTAAACCCTAGCTCTCATTTCCATACGAATTTTCTCTAACCCTAGCTTGGAAAGAGAGTGGAAAAGAGAGAGTTAGTGAGAGAGATTGGTTGGTGAATCATCTTGATTCTTCCTTGTTCTTCTTCACCTTTGAACCTTCACTTTGAATCGTTCCTTTGGCGATTCTGAGTTCTTTTGGGGTAAGTTAACCTAACCCTAACCTGTGTTAGAGCTTAGATTAGACTTAGTGTTGTTGTATCTCATTTCTATCCTTATTTTAGGGTATTCTAGCGCCGTTGACGAAGACAACTCGTCTAAATCAGTTCGGCGGTTCTTTCTTTGCTTAAGGTGCGGACTTTAAGTGTATAGGTTATGGTTTTCAAGGCTTTCAATCCCAGTTAGTGATTTATTCTTGCTATGGATGAGATTTCACATGTCAAATGTTATGTTTACATTGCTTTCCTGATATGCATGTGCTATATTGAGATTTGTGTATTCTAAGTGTATTTATAAAGTACCGTATACGTATAAAATACGCACTTGTGCTTGCCATGATTATTGGTCATGTATGTATGCTAGATGCATGTATGACAACTCCTTGGTAAAGGGAATTGTCTAAGTGCATGTATTCCAACATACGTCATGTATGTTATTCCTTGTATGCTAAGTGTTTGTAGAAATGCATGAATGACCTAAGTGTAACTGATTACACTAAGTGCAGGCGTTGAGAAGTGGTTCTCAATACTTCTATGGATGTGCATGATTTCCTTTATGCATTTACATTCCAAG
The DNA here is from genome assembly GCF_029962835.1 of Magnolia sinica. Taxonomy (NCBI): domain Eukaryota; kingdom Viridiplantae; phylum Streptophyta; class Magnoliopsida; order Magnoliales; family Magnoliaceae; genus Magnolia; species Magnolia sinica. The sequence goes on from NC_080580.1 coordinate 45,799,763, forward strand.
TTATTTAAATTCAAGCATTCCTATGCTTACATTTATGTTAAGTTGATATTCTTCAGATGTGTATGCACCATGATTTGAGTGGTTGTTCCATTACTGTTTTACATTCCATATAAATATCTGTAGTAGTGTAGGATATTTGGGACTATGCCTTAGTCCAGGAGATCGGTAATTGACCCTATATTCGTGGTCGAGATTGCTTTTGCCACGTAGGACGTATTAGACGAACCCGAGCCGTATTAGAGTTGGCGGCAGTGGTTTGGCCACGCGGAGTGTTTGCGCACTCTATGTCGTTCAATTCAACGTGCGCTCGTGCTAGTCGAGTTCGTCAAGTAACCCGATTGTCCGATGTATGTTAACCATGTATGGACGCTACTGCTTGAATCTAGGGTACCGAACTTACCAGTGAAATCCTTTTAACCATGGTACCATGATTTTCTAAGACTCATGAGTTGGGGATGGTGGTATGGGACACCGTGGTCGAGTTGTCGGCCTACGCTGGGGTGACGAGCCTCCCGTAGTGACCAATGAGTAACACCGCCTCGTGAGCCGAATATGGTGGTATGGGGCACTATATTCGAGCTGTCGGCCTACACTAATCAGGTGACGAGCCCTTTGTAGTGACCTCGAGCATACCTGGATACCGCAAGGAGGTGACGAGCCGATCCGTGGTAGTAAGGGCATGAAAGGCGTGCATTGATTGGTGCGAGCCCTTTGCTACGACCTCAAACATAAAATCGTATGAGATGTCTAGGATTGACGACCCTAGTATGGATCACTGTTTGGATGGTGATATGAGGAAGGTATCTTAGCTTCCCAATCCTGTTGTGTGAAACGGACTAATAACAACTTGGTAATCATATCCATGCACCGCATTTGCATGTGCTTTGTAGATGTGGCGCACTTTGAGGCGATGTCATGCGTAACGTAAGATGAAGACGCTGAGGGTGTACGCGTGAGGGCACGCATCATACCGCATTCATACTTGCATTAATAAGAGTACTTAGGATTTATTTAATTGTCTCGCTTTATCATTCTTGTTTGATTGAACTCGATAACATGTTAACCGAGTGCCTTATTGTTCCACCGAGTTGATCACTCACTCCCACGTTTACGGCGGTGTTACACACCCACCGGACTCTGTCTTAGGCCCCGATGTTGCAGATGTGGATGCGACGTCCGAGGCAGAGCGGGAGATGGATGATGATGAGGTCGCCTTCTCCTATATGCGGTTTTGAGACGGGTTCTAGCGAGCCTCGGTCGTGTTGCGCGGGATCTATGGGATTACTATTTTGGGAACTGAAATGATGTAACTTGTACTTATAATTTTGATGAATAACACTTTTACACGATCTGGTTGTATATGTAATTCAGGGGCTTACACTTGTACACATATTTTACTATAAGTCTTCCGCTTGCTTTATTCACTTACCCCTGAATCATATCTGCGTTTTGGCTTAATCTATCCCATGTTTATGTGCTAATACAGTCAACATACATCATTCATTAATTATGTTGCATAAGTGATGTTTTGGAACTCGGGAGCTGAGTTATGCTCGACCCCCGAATTTCAGGGCGTTACATTAGTTCTCCTTGGGCGACCTCGTTGCATGGTCTTTTTTGGGTGCCTAGTTCTCCTTGGGCATACCTTTGAGTACTTTTCCTGGTGGATAGTTCTCCTTGGGCGACCTCGTTGCATGGTCTTTTTCGAGTGGGTTGTTCTCCTTGGGCATACCTTTGAGTACTTTTCCAGGTAGCTAGTTCTCCTTGGACGACCTTATTACATAGTCTTTTCAGGATGACTAGTTCTCCTCAGGCGTACCTTTAAGTACTTTTCCGGGTGGCTAGTTCTCCATGGGTGACTTTTTACCAGCTGGATGTGCATTCCTAGGTTTGTGAGCATGTGCATGCATTCATACATTTAAACAAGATTATCTTTGTAGAATTTATCTGATAAATGCATATTTGATGAACCTTATCTGATTTATATAATAATCATTGAGAAATATTTGTTATACCCTGTTCTTGATAACTATGCTTAATTATCTTGATGATACGATAAATCTTGGGGGTTATACCTCACTAGGATAGCCATTGATGCTATCGAACCGTATTCAGTGTGCAGGAGACGCAGATGATGTGTATGCTGGTGTTCATGTGGAATGGGAGGAGCCAAATTATCTTGCGACTCTCCATTCCTAACTTCATTTGTATTTAATTTATACTGTTATATTTTGTAAAAGTCAAGACATTGGTTTGTATAAGTTCATGGGTAACCACTTGAAATCTTGGTGATATATATTTGGACTCCCTCTTATACTTGATTTGCTTCTGTCCCGCTAGATTACTAACTCTGCTAAAAAGGAAAAAAATGTATGTGGAATTTGGGTGTTTTCAAAGGTTAATGCTCGGGTTTTTGGAACACAAGTAGTGTACTTGGGTTTCGGGAACCGGGGTGTTACAGATGTAATGCCTCTACTGTCTAGCCTCAAAGCACGGAAGCTTGACCTAAAACCTTTGTCCACTAATCTTAAATATGTTTACTTAGGTCAATATGAGACATACCCGATGGTGATTTCTTCCCACCTTGAGAAAGAAGAAGAGAGTATACTTATTTCTACTCTCATTAAGCATAAAGGAACCCTTGGATGGTTGATTGTAGACCTCAAGGGAATTGACCCTTTAATTTGTACTCACCACATTCATCTTGAGGATAATGCGAAAACCTCCCAACAACCACAACATTGACTCAATCCAAATATGAAAGAAGTGGTTAGGTTGAGGTACTTAAGTTATTGGAAGTGGGTATAATTTACCCTATATTCGACAGTCAATGGCTAAGTCCAACTCAAGTAGTTCTTAAGAAGTCTAGAATCACCATCGTAGCTAATGCCGACAATGAACTCGTGCCAACCAGAGTTACTACTGGTTGGAGAATGTGCATTGACCATAGAAAATTGAATACCACCATAAGGAAGGACCACTTTCCTTTGCCCTTTATTGACCAAATCTTGGAAAGGCTAGCTAGTCATTCTTTTTTTTTTCCTTGACGAGTATTTGGGCTACAATCAAATAGAGATAGCCCTTGAAGATTAAGAGAAGACAACATTTACATGCCCTTATGACACCTTTGCTTACCGAAGGATGCCATTCAGTTTGTGTAATGCCCCCGCCACTTTTCAGTGATGCATATTGTTGAGTATTTTTTTGACATGGTGGGGTAATATTTAGAGGTCTTCATGGACGACTTCTCTATCTTTGGTCCATCCTTCAGCGAGTGTTTGAAAAATTTCAAAAGTGTGTTAAAGCAATGTAAAGAAAAGAATTTGGCTTTGAATTGGGAGAAATGTTACTTCATGGTTCCCAAGGGAATAGTACTTGGACACATAATTTCCTCCAAGGGAATTGAGGTGGATAAGGCCAAAATCAATTTTATCAGTAACCTACCACCTCTCAAAGGCATACATGACGTGCGATCTTTCTTAGGACACGCCGGATTCTATAGATGATTCATAAAGGACTTTAGTCACCTTTCTCATCCTTTATGTAATCTACTTTAAAAGAACACTCCATTCGAGTGGACTAAACAATGCCAAGAAGCTTTCATTAAGCCCAAGAGCATATTGATTACCGCACCCATCATGCAGCCACCCTGATTGGAGCATACCTTTTGAGATTATATGTGATTCATCTGACTATGCCATTGGGGCAGTGTTAGGCCAGAGAAAAGAGAAGAAGCCCTACGTGATTCACTATGCGAGTAAAACTCTAACTTCTACTCAAGTGAACTATTCTACTACGGAGAAGGAACTCTTAGCCGTAGTGTTCGCTTTGAAAAAATTTAGGTCCTATTTGATGGGATCTAAGATCATTATCTATACAGACCATGCGGCGCTGAAGTACCTTCTTTCTAAGAAGGATGCTAAGCCTCGCTTGATAAGATGGATCCTCCTACTCCAGAAATTTGATATAGAAATACGAGACAAAAAGGGAGTAAAGAACATAGTGGCTGATCATCTCTCTAGGCTTGACTTCCCCAATTCCTTTAAGCTGACACCTATAAATGATATGTTAACAATTGTTTAAACTCTCCCAATTACCTTGGTTTGTTGACACTGTGAATTATCTTGTCACAGGTTTGACACCGACATGTTAGACTACACAAGATAAGAAAAAAAATTCTTCGCCAAGGAACATAAGTTTTTCTGTTTAAATATTGCCCAGATTAAATTCTAAGGAGACGTGTGTCAGACAATGAACATTAGAGGGTCATCTCCTTTTGTTACTTTCAGGCATATGGTGGTCACTTTTCTATTATAAAGACCACGACCAAAATTGTGCAGTGTGGCTTTTATTGGCCCACTATGTTAAGAGATACTCATGAGTTTTTCAAAGTTTATGAGCGTTGTCAGAATTTGGGAGGGTTGTCCCATCGAAATATGATTCCTCTGAACCCCATTCTTATCATTGAAGCATTTGATTGTTGGGGCATCGATTTCATGGGACCATCCTCCCAATCCTTTGGGAATATTTATATTTTGTTAGTAGTAGACTATCTCACTAAATGGGTTGAAGCAATCTCGTGCTAAAACAATAATCATAAAACGATCATTCGATTCTTAAAAGAAAATATCATTTCCCGGTTCGGAACACCTCAGGTCATCATTAATGATGGAGGTTCACACTTTTGTAATATACCATTTGAGAACTTAATGAAGAAATATGACATCTCTCATAAAGTAAGCACTCTATACCACCTGCAGACAAGCGGGCAAACCGAAATTTTTAACAGAGAAATTAAAAAAATTTTAAAAAAAACGGTTAACCCTGACTGTAAGGATTGATCAATTCGCTTGATTGATGCCTTATGGGCTTACCATACAACTTTTAAGGGCCCCATTGGAATGTCTCCTTTTAGACTTGTCTATGGGAAAGCTTGCTACTTGCGTGTGGAGCTGGAGCATAGAGCCTACTGGCTATCAAAAATCTAAACTTTAACTTGGACAATGCTGGCTTGCTGCGTAATCTCGAACTAAATGAACTCGAGAAAATCAAGAACGACGCTTATGAGAACTCGAGAATTTACAAGGACATGATGAAGGTGTTCCATGAAAGGAACATCCTTCGAAAATCATTCATAACCGGTCACAAAGTCCTTCTATATAATTCTCGATTACATCTTTTTGCAAGAAAACTTCGATTTCATTTGACCAACCCTTTCACTGTTACTAATGTCTATCCTCATGGGGTTGTCAAGATAAAGAATCTGACAATGGTAATATTTTCAAAGTGAATGGACATCGTCTCAAGCCATCTGTTGAGAAGTTTGATTCAGAGAACATGTCCATGCCTCTGATTGATCCTCTGTACCATGATTGACCTCCTAGTCTGATGGAGGTGTAGTTAAGTTTATTTCTTTCATAGAATTTAGGATTAGAATAGTTTAATTTTAGTTTGTTTAGACTTCGTGCTAACCCATTTACTTGTTAAGAACTTTAGAAAAACTTCAACTCTTCTTCTTCATGTATTATATTCTCATCACCTCCCATTTCTTTTCGTTGTCTCATATGCAATGCATGTTCATATATTTTACATTGGGGACAATGTAGGTTTTAGGTTGGGGGTGTGGATTAGGTAAACTAATCAGTGTTTTCTTAGTTATGAACAAAAATTGTGAAATTTTCAATTTTTCAAGTTAAAAACATGTTTGGGAAATGATCATTTGTGGAATTAAGAATGCTTTAAGTAAGAAGATAACATGGAGATTGACCTTTGAATAGTTGGAGTTTGATTAACCAAGTAGACTATCGTCTAAATTTTTGCATTTAATTGATTAAGAGGAAGTTTAAATATCATGTTAATCTAAGTCACAAGAATAGTACTAGAATTTCTAATTGTTAGTATGTATATCACTGAAAGATATTTAGAAATATGTTTGGAGAATTTTATCCACCTTAAAATATGAAAAGAACCAGTTAAAAAACAGTGAGAACGACAAAAAGGTCATATATGGTGAAAAAACTGGAAAAGAATGAAAAGAATGTAAAGTCCGAAAAGAATAAATAAAAAGACACCGTCAATATAAAATAAAAAAATTATAAAAAGAAGAGAAAAAGGATAAGTTCGGAATTAGCATTTGATTATTCAAGTAATCCTAAGGTGATGAGCATGACTAACATTATGGAATGATAGTATTTTTATGGAAAGTAACTTCGAAATCACTGAGCACATTGGAAAAACTTGATATTTGAACTTATGCTCTTAATTGATTGATGAAGAACCTATTTGATTGATTGCTCGTTTGATTCAACTCTAGGTTTTCAAATTTTCACTCTCGCTTCTTTGGATTATACTCATTCATACTTGTTTACACAAAATATTATTTTCTTGAAGCACTTTGAACATTGAGAATTAGAGATTTTCATGCATGTTTTGCTTGAGACGAGCAAAATGCTGGTTGGGGGATATGTTGAGTGTGAAATATTGAATATTTCTCCCTATTTCTACCTTAGTTTTATAAACGTGATAGTGTTTAATCAATTTAATTATGCATGTTTTCATGTGGGAGGTGATTTCGAGAGTTTAATGTGAAATTGATGCCAAAAGGAAGTTTGTGCTCAAAAGATTACTAAATGAAGATTTGGATATTTAGAAGTCATTAATGAAGAATTCGCATGCCAAAGATCCAAAAAAACTAAGTGAGGAGTGAAGAGGATCAAAGATTTGAAGTGAAGAAAATGAATCCTGAAATTGTCTTGAAAACAAACATATTTTTGAAATTGTCCTGAAAAAACATATTCTAAAACTCCGAGTCCATTTGGGAATCTGCGTAGAGTAAAGTCTATTTTAAAAAATTGCACAAAGTGAAGTCTATTTTTAAAAATTACGCAGAGTGCGTAAATTTGAGGCGGTTTCTAGATTTTTCCAACTCAATGTGAAAGTTGGAGTTCCACAACTATAAATAAGACTCCCTATGATGCTTCAAAGAATTTATAGGGTTTAGAAAGGTCTCAAGGAGCATAGCACAAGGATGGAGCAGTTATCAAAGAGTTTTTTTCTTCCCTAATTTATTTTTCATGCTTTGTTTAAGAGATTTGGTTTTAATCATGTCTATGGTTGGCTAAACCTCTTAGCTAGGGCTAAGAGGTGAAGCTTGTAGCGTGTTGGGATATTTATTTTACTTTGATTCTTATTCTTATTGAACTTCATTGATTTCTAGTTTGATATTAAAGGAGTATTTTCAGTTTTCTATGATTTATTGTGACTCAAATTACAATAAATGTTGTGATAACTTTGGATATCTTCTTTTCCTATTTTGAGATAGTGAGATTGGTAAATCCCGTTGTTTACCATCGTCTCCTGGGCATGGTAGGGTGATGGAATCCCTTTTAATCTTCACAATTTTCCTCCATTGAAAATTAGGTCAATAAAAAGTTCAAATTTGATTTAAATTATTTTATCTTCCAATTGGATAGGATAAGACTCCAATTCCAATTGTGTTTATTGAATCAAGGAAGGTAGCATCTTGATAGCTGCAAGTGCATCCTTAGCACCCTAGTTCCCACCTTTAAATACATAAGTTTTAATCAACATTATTCACCATTACTCTCAATTATTAAGATTTCAATTTAGATATTTTCTAGTTTTAGTTATTTTCAGAATACGTACAAGTTTAGTCCTTGTAGATTCGACCTCAGCCTTACCGAGTTATTACTACATCGCAACCCTCTTGGGGTTGTGAACATTTGTCTCTATGTCTGTGTATTTTTCTTCATCCATTGGATCCCTTATATAAGCATTAGCAGCCAAATTCTTTTGTAAATGGCCGTAATTCCACAGGCTGCATTGTGGGTGCCCATAGTTTAAAATGTAATATAATATAATATACTATATATATATATATATATATATATATATATGTATATATATATCGTATATAATGATTAATTTTTTTCTGCAAATTGTTTGGATGCTTGTATCTCGTTCATTATCCGCCCATTTTTGATAATCTTAGTCTCGTTTGAAAGATAATTTAGTAAGCTTCTTAACAAGATCAAAATCACTTCGATCAGAATCCATTTGATATGACGAAAATACAACTGTTTAGTATATAAAATCAATTATTTGTAATTTGACCAATGGTTTGTTTTTGATGATCTTAGGATCATTGAAAATGTCACTTAATAAGATTTCTAATGCAATTGAAAGCACTTCAATCGGAACTTGTTTGACTAGTTTAAAGTGCGGCCAAAGTTTTTATGTCTTTATTCGCTCGGCAATGTGTGGTTTTGATAAACGGACCGGATCTTCATCATTAAAATCAGATTGGAGGAAACTTAAGTTTGTTGGGAATATCATTTGACCACATTTCCAATGAATTATAAATCATCTTAATCGGTTAAAATTTGCTCTCAATAATACAATGGCTTTTTTGTGGATAAGGACGAGCATACTTCCTCAATTTTAAAGATATGACCTCTCACACCCTAACACAACATTATTCGAAAAGACTAAATAGTACAAAGAGCGATTTGTAGGTAAAGAGAGTTTATTTTATCCTTTTTTCGCATATTAATTTCCATGTACAGAGAGTTTCCGAGGTTTTGAAGTTCGGATGCATGGTCGTGATCGAATCGCTATTGAATTTGGTGCTACCCGATCGAGTTTATTGGTTGTCTCTGAGATGTGCCGAATATGCTTCCAGTTTGATCCATTTGTATCTTCAATAATTTCTAAGTCAGTAAGAGACAATTTATTGAAGTCAAGCTGAAGTTCAAAAAGTATCTTGTTCTCGTTTTAGGTGAGGTATCTACATTCTTACACATGGTCTTCCTACAGTGAAAATGTGATGCCCATAAAACCCAGTCAATTTAACTTGATTGGCATATGTGAATGTGGATATTAGTGGGTGGTTGATTATTTTCTATGGTATAGCGTACATAGTCGAATCGGCTTAATTTTTAAGTGCACGTTTCATAGTTGGATGACCTTGCTGGAAAGATTGGGTCCTATACCAACACTATAGTGGTCTTTCCTGCAACTAGTTAGAGCTACAATTAATTGTGTTGAAGCATTTCTCTTTCGTTAATGTTTTTCTTACTTTTTTATTTTTTTTTTATTTTTTAACTTGTGTCTTTATTTTATTATAAAGCCAGCGCCTATGCCAATAAATTTGGGAAGGAAGTGTTGCACGGCCTCTATGGGTACTAAGGCACTGATCTTGGGCCCTTTAGAGCTGATCATGGTACATCCACTGTCACGCTTTAGCGGGCAATGGCATGGATCATCAAAGCATGAACCTCCGCAAAATGAAAGTGCGTGTAAAATGTAAATCTGTGGAGGTCGAGGATAACGTGATTATCTATCCATAAATATGCCCTCGCCTTTTTTCTACTTTTAGTTAAATCAATGTGAATACAAATGCATTGCCAAAAGTAGAAAACATGGGATAGGTGTTAAAATAATAATAATTATTATTGTTATTTTTTTAAAGTAAGTGGGTGTAGTCGTGTAGACATCAGGTCCTCGGCGAGTACGAGGGGAAGAGGACAAATGTCATGATAAAGAACCCAAACGGCCTAAACCAAATTCCCGTATCATTTTACATCCGAGGTGACATCGAAAGCGACCATTCACGCCATGGAAAAGTTAAAGATGCTCCCTCGATATTGTAACTGTGGTCGCTCACGTGAAATGATCACTGCCTCTTCGCCTCACAACTGCTAGCATGCCATCTGTTTTCAAGATCCACGCCATTCACTGAGTAAGGTGCACTGTGAGCATTCCTTAGCTTGAAATTTAGGCTAGTTCTATCATAGATGGGCCACGCATGAAAAATTGAAAAATCAACTCGGGCCACTGGTTATCTTTCTAACTCTCAGTTTTAATATGCAAGACCATATTCCCATTGCGCTCTACCTGATGAATTGCCCGGATGTAAAATAAGCGTGCCATGTTGGACGATCTCCCCACCATCGCATGGATCATCCAAGCATATCTCATCAGCTTTTCTGATGGAGATGCCTTTTTGTTAACGGAAAGTGTTGGCAGATGAATGACCATGCGGGGTGTAAATGGGCCGGGCTCGGGCTTAAAAATTAGACTTTGAATTGCGCCGGCCCGAAAATTTTCACAATCCAGGATGAGAGGTCACCCGTATAACTGTTGCAAGGATGATGATTTGGGAATTCGCACGCTCCATCTTCAAGCGTCAAACACGAAAAGCCCCACAAGTGTGTCAGTATGAAATATTGACACAGGATCCTGAACGTTCATCAAACAGTCGTCCCCTAAGTTGGATGTGTCCTGTCGTCGTAAAAATCATCAAGAAACTTGATACACGCACGTTAAATGTGGTCAGTTTGTGATCACTTCTATGGTCTGTTCTCTTGGAGATGTATTCCTGACCTGCTGCAATTTTTAGGCCTGAGGAACATTCACCGCAAAGATCGCCCCATGAACCACCAGGATCCTCACATATGCACCACGTGATCACGTGAGGATGGAGGACTGGGATTAGAAAGAGATACAATCTGGCAGATGGATGATACACTAATAAATTTCATAAGTGGCATGTTATTAATTTAAAGCAAACTGTCTGAATTATGAGTTCAAGTTAGTTTAAATGTATCTCGGTTGGAGAATTATAATTGTTTGATTATCTAATTATCGAATTGATAAAACATTTATTGGACAGCTAAAAATGAGAAAAAGAAATGCAACGGTCATATTTAACTAAAAAAAAAAAAAAACCCAAGGGTCCAAGAATAAGATATTAAGATTTTTTTGCAAATCTGATTTTGGGACTGGGAATCAGCAGCAGTGCATTCCACAAGCCAGTCATTTTAGTTTTAGTTATTGCATGCCACAAGCATACGTGCGTGTCAACCACTCTACTTGGAAGAATGCAAAGCATACTCGTAGTGCATTTGCGTCACACCCTCACCACTCACTCAATACAACTTCACACAGGTGGCTCGTCATAGGAGCTCCACAGTGCTTCTAAGCTCAGGTCAGTTTATTGATCAGGTGGGCTGAAAAATATACCGCGAGTAATTATCAAACGGTTTGATTTCGACCTACATGTATGACCACCCCATCCAATTGTTAGATCAGACCCGATCTATCGGTTGGATGAGGGTGATGAAGGGCTTAGATCACGCATGCACATGCCATGTGGGGGGAGGCAAGTGTGCACGCGAGTTTACCTGACTTGATGTCTATTGCAAGGAGAAAAAAAAGGATATGGAAGAAATGAGTACAATTATAAGAGACAGCTTTAGGGAGAAAGCGAGTGGAGTAATTTCAAGTGGGAAGTGGAGTGGAACATTGAATACGTTAATGACCACTCGATTTGAATCTTTTCCATTGCGTGCCATCGCATTGGTACAGTCGTCTCCATCAACCCCGACCTGTTTCCGGTTCCTTCTCATGGAAGAGGAATCATGTGACCCTTGGACCCACCAACTGCAAACATTACAGTTTCTCTCTGTTGCTGGATTCTATATATGTGGCACTCGCTCCCCTAATCCAGACCATTGATTTGATAAGACCCACCTCGTATGAGGCATCCATCACTCATGGTGGGGCCTGTCTGATTAACGTGTTGGTCGCTGGACCGCCAGCTCCGCATGCATGCACTGAGTCATGCTGGTCAGCAAACCATACATTGTCTCGTTCTTCCAACTACCTACCCTCTAGATCAAGGGACCTGGGAGAATTTTTCATGCACAACATATCAAAGGGGTCCCACATGACCAGTAATCTACGTACAGTAAACATTGGACCCACGAGCCTGGGCAAAGGCTGTGATGGTCAAGGAGAGCACCATTAAATGGTTGACATGCCCCACTCTCAAAGTTGCCTAGTTAACAAGCTAAGGGGTTGTGAATTATTCCATCACCATCTTCTTCTTCTTCTTCTTCTTTTCCCTTTCTGTGGGTTGCAATGCAACATCTTGGTAGAAAAATATCTGCCCTTTCGTTGACTAGGCAGTGGCCCCCCTTTTCGTCTTAAACCGAGAAGCCCGTCACTATCAAATATATATATATATATATATATATATATATATAAAAACAAACAAAGAGGTAAGGAAACCTTGACAGTTTGATATTCAGGGTTAAGGGTCTAAGGTTGTATGCATTATCAAAAGAAGGGTAGTAAACATCCATTTAGGAAATTCTACTGTTTGTTCAAAGGAAACCGTGGAAAAGAATCACAACCAAAAACAGAGTAAAAGGCTATGAATAAAACCCGTAGCTAAACATCTATTGCTACGGTTATAGTCCGTAGCATGACCGTAGCAATTGGTACTCTGCTAAAGGTGAAAAGTTCCGTGCAATAAATATCATAGCCACGGATATAATCCGTAGCCATGCTTTCTGTAGTGAAATATACATACAACTACGGATAATATCTGTAGCTAAAAGTACAATGAAATTTGTAGCAATATGCTGAAGTTAGCAATAGCTACAGTTTTCAGAATAAGAGCTACGGCTAATATCCGTAGCTACTTTAAAAAAATAAAATAAAATTATAATAATGGTGTTTGTTACCATTGTAAGAACCTGCTATGATTGATCAACTGCTGAAGCAATATGCTGAAGTTAGCAATAGCTCATGTTTCAACAAAATGAACAGTCTAGATCAATGACTAATTATGGTTTTTAAACTTGTTGTACTGGCACAGAGATCCCTAGATTTTGGCTGAGAAAAAGCATGACCTTGGAAAGAAATAAACAATGACTAATTGCAAGAGCTTTAAATAGATCAAATTTAAGACTACCTAATATTTTGTTGCATTTCATCAGTTATTACTCATTACCTCACGTAGAAAGAAACAAAACTTCAGAAAGAGTACGTAGGATTGGAGTATGAGGGAATCTCCTCCTTCAGGTCATAAGAATACAATTATTTAGTCTTCAACTCCATTAGGGATTAGGTAATGGGTGAAAGAATCTCGTCAATTAACTCCCAAGATTCTCATGCTTAATGTAAACTACCCAAATAAGCAGTTTTAATAGTTCGAGGTTCAAACCCCTACTTAAGATTCATGGGAAAATGTACCGAAGCACTCCGAACAAATACAATGAATGCATCCAAAAAGAGCTGCTTGTTTACAAAACATCAAGGGTAACTGACAATAAAGAGTCATCCATATTGACGTCTATAATAACATCAATATCTCCAGCTCCCCTACCTTCTAAAGTGCCATGACCTCCAGTGCTCATAGGCACCACATTCTTCTCCTGCTTCATTTTCCAGCCATCAACTCTCTCTTTCCAAGCAACATTTCCGAATCCTTGAGATCCAAATTCTCTTGCTAGATCCACAACCCTAATATTAGCTGCAAAAAGTATACTTCCCAGGCATACGAATCAATTTGGAACAAAAACATACATACCTGAAAAACCAAAATGCAAAACAATAACTCTATCTACAAACCAAAGCTTTAGAATTGTTAGTTGAATGTGGACTGTCACTGCACTTTTCTTCTTAATCATCTATTTGTAGGATACAAACCAAAGCTTTTGAATTGTCATATCAAAGATGATTTTGCAGGATAGTCCAGTCAAACTAATGACCACTGAACAACAATCTAGATTTCTGAATCATGGACCCGATTTGTTAGATCTGAAAATCCACATATATTGTGCAAAACCTTAGGACGCTTTTGCTTCCATTGTTGTTCATAAGAAAGAATTCAAGCATTTCAGACATACCCAATACTTGATGGTTGGTTTGAGCCTTTGGCTGATGCTTCTCTTCCAACTTCACGTTCCCTTCCAAGAAAGGATTGAAATGCTCTGGGGAAATTTCAGAAAAGTTAGGTTCAGGTTCTGCATCAGAATGGTTGAAATAAATCATCTTTTGCATTAAAAAAAATAGCGCATACCATCTTTTGCATGTTAATCCAAGTATGCAAAATGACAAACATGGATATCAAAATCTATTGTTTCATTGTACAAAGCCTTATTAGTGAAACAGAAGCAACGAAGACATTTCTTGTGAAAGTACAAATTCAAACTTCTCGCTTGTCTTGTCACAGGAATCATTAGTCAGATCACCAGTAGGACTCTTCACCTGATAATTTTGGGCAATTGTGGATCAATGCCGGTAGAATAAATCAAGTAAATGTAAATGAGAAAAAATAAATTAATAAATAAATCACTGCAATGCATCTATAAGGATACAATCATAACCATCATCTATATAAGCCGCATCCCAACTGATTGGGATTGGCTTAAATGTATCCTATTCCACCATTCCACTCCATCAAGTGTAAGACCCATATCTTAGTCTACACTGTTCCGTCGACTCCCGCGATCCTTCCTGTCGAATTTCGGTAGCCTGTGATATATAATCGATGTTTACGCGTGACTGTAAGTCGAATCCCATAGATTTGAGTTAGCTTAATCCAAGACTTGTACCATTGCGACAGCACCATCGTCGCGGTTCCAATGCCGCATCTTACACACCAATCTGATACCCTGATAGGGAGATGTGGGTAGGCGTTTATTTCGAAAAAAATGCCGCGCATTTGCAATCCCAAGAGAATCTCTACAACATGTCCCATCAATCAATCAATCAATCAATCAATCACTTCATGTCAAGTACACATCACTTTTCACCCCATCCCCAAGCAACCACCAAGTCAACTCTCTCACACCCTCTCTCTTACACACCCATACATGTCAAGTACACCATCACCTCACCCATCACTCACATCCGTCACTCTCTCTCCTTACAACTCTCTCTCTCTCTCTCTCATTTCTCAACACAACTCCCAAGCTAGCAAGAGGTGCACACGTCCAAGCCTTCCCATGGAGAGAAAAATGTGATTTGTGCGGCCCACCTTTTCATCCCAAAAATCCATCATCCTAGCCCTTCATTTCTCATCCTCTCCATCAAAGTGAAGCACAAGGAGATTGGCGTTCCAACGAACCGAGAAGATCGAACGGTGGGTGCTCATTAGGCTAGATTTTTCATGTTTTGATGATGGGCCAAGTGAGGCCTACCGATTGATGGTATGGATCTCACTTTGGACCCTAGGTGTGGCCGATGGCCCACCTTGATGCTCATGATCATTCCATGATGGGGCCATTCTCCATGGACCCCATCATGATGTTTATTTTTCCTTGCATTATAAGAGGTCATCTAGACCGTCCATTTTGGGTGGAGAAGGATCTCCACCGTTGATATTCGATTTGATGGGCCCACGAGTAATGGGACCCACTTGATGTATGATTGGATGCTTGAAACGGAGGACCCATAATGTCGGGGTCCCTCCATCACACGTGTCCCTCTATCTTCTCTCTTTCTCCATCTCTTTTTAGTTATTTATTTTTGTGTGTGATGATATGGTCGTGTGGCCCACTTGGATGGACCCCACCATGAAGCATGTATTGGATCCAAGTCATTGGTAGGTGAGGCCCACTTTATATGTGTTGTTCCACACCACCTAGCCATGTGGTGGCCCACCTGAGCAGGGCCCACCTTAAATGTTCCTATGCACCAGAAGTCTAGCGTCCCCTGGACACTGGACGTGAAAACAAATATGAGCTTGATTTCAAGCTTATTGGGTGGGCCAATTGTGTAGGCCCCACCTTGATGTATGTATTCAATCCATGCCATCCATCCCATTCAGAGGATCATTTTAGGCGTTGAGCCAAAAAATGGAATCTATTCAATCTTCGGGCGGGCCATAGCACGTAAAACATTGGTTTTTACCGTTGAAAGTCACCCTGACATTTTTTATGCGCCAAAAAACATCGAATATTGGGTTCGTTGGAACGGTCTTGAGCCATAGAGTGCAATGGACGGGCTGAATTCAGCTGATGTGGGCCCTACCTTTGAAAAACCACGAAAATTCATTTTTTTTTTAAAAAGACAACAACAACAACAACGTTACTGCTGCTGCCGATAGGGAGAGGACGCGTAGGCATCCTGCGCTGTGGGCTGAAGGGCCAGGGACCCACGGTCCAGTCGTGGACCCCACCATGGTGTGTGTTTAACATCCACTTCGTTCAAATGGTGGGGCCCTTCTTGAAGTGGTCCCCCTCCAAAAAATCAGGCAGATATATGGCTTAGGTAGCCCACACTGTAGGAAACAGTAAGGCTTTAACGTTTGCCATTGGAACCCATTTTTGGGATCTCAGAAGTTTTGGATCAAGATGAAATTTGTTTTTCCTTTTCATGCAGGTCTGTGTGACCTTACCAGCAGGTTGGATTGCAAATAAATATTATGGTGGGCCCCACATGAGACCCACAGTGAAGTATGTACCTTATTCACATCATCCAGGTGGACGGTGGAACCCACCTAAATGTATGTGTTTTACCATGTCGTCCAGCCGTTTGCTGGGCTACTGGGAGGCTAGTGGACCCCTGATGTATGTGTTCTATCCACATCGTCCACGCCTGGACAGTGGGACCCACCATGATGCATTTGCTACATCCAAACTATCCATCCATTTCTAAAGCTCATTTTTGGGCATGAGCTAAAGATTAAGTCAGATCCATAGCTCAAGTGGACCCCACCATTTAAGGTAGTGGACAATGATGTCCACCATTCAAAATTTCTAAGGGCCATAGGAGTTTCCTATTAAGCTGATAGTTGTTTCCACTTCATCTATCATTATGTTAATGTATGAACAGGTGGGATGGGAAACATATGCTATGGTGGGCCTTAGGAATTTTAATGGTGGAAATCATTATCACCACTTATATTTGTGTGGCCCATTTGATATACATGGGGCCCAATTGGCGTGGTCCATTAGAAGTACATAAGGCCCGTTGGTGAGGCCCATTAATGCAGCCCATTTGATATATGTAAGGCCCATGTTACAAGGCCCATTGTGATGTATTCAAAGGCCAATGGGATATGACCCATTGCAATGTACATAAGGCCCATTGATGCGGCCCACTCGATTTATATAAGGCCCATATAAGGTGGCTCATTTGATGTATCTAAGGCCTATGGGTTGAGGCCCAATGAGACGTATATAGGTCCATTGTAATGTGTGATTCCCCATGGTTTATGTAATGGTATCTATGGCGGGCCATGCCTTGGGAGCAATGTTGGTTTGACGTCCACATTGTAAGAATAATGTTGGTTAAATGTCCACATTATAGCTCTCCCTAGGGCCCATTGATAGGCCCATACTTGTTGATGGTTCACCACTTTGTAACATGCTTAGTATAGCTCCATGATTCATGCCTATAGGCATCATATGTATGCTTGATATGAGGAATGTTTAATCATAGCATAAACCGTTGGGATGAAACATTTACGGGACTCCTTATGAGACAGAGTACCCCACATGATCGCGTGGTATGCACAGGATTGCTGCATGATTGTACGGTGTGACTCATGCATCTCGCACATGTGTGACTTGATCACTGTGCGCCCTATCGACATCAGGGCCGTGGCCTCCACAGGCACATCATGGATGGTCATATCGGATATCAGAAATATTGGATCTAGCATTGTGGGCACTTAGGATGTCCTTGAGTGAAAATCTCAGAACCTTTTTCATACCAAGAGATGCTCCAACGTCTAGACTGAGTGGATACACGAGTGCCCGAGTGCTGAATACCAGTAGGCCGCTTCGCCCACTGTGTCGTGGTCGGTTGGAAGGGGGTGTGGCCTTATCCGCCTGAGTGAGGGGGCTATAAGCTAGGCTGAGTTTGACCAGCTTGTAAATGAGTCCGTTATCAACGATCCGGGTAGGGACTGGCAGACTACTGGTCAGGTGGATAGTGTTGTATCTTCCACTTGTTTGACTGTGCAGCTAGGGAGGAGGCAGTTAGTATGAGTGTACTAGACCCTGGTGATATCCAGAGGGGAACTGTACTGATATGTGTACTTGATGAGGACTGACATGCTTGCTTTGCATCTTGCATATGACATTCAGCTACATAGGCCTCGCATCGCATGGCCTTGGTATGGCCGATAGCATTCATGCCTTGCATCACATCATTTTGGTATAGCTGATTGCATTCGTGGGCTTATCCGCATATTTCCACATTACTTTGATATCATACACTTGGCGCTTGCCTTGCGCACACACTTACACCACCCTCTAAGCTTTTGTAAGCTTATGCATGACCGTTGCGTGCAAGTAGCGTTGGACAGCAGCAGCGTTGAAACAGGAGTGCGCATCAGTTTATTTTGGAGCTTTTTGATCACCCTGTATTTTCCTTTCCGCACTGTACTTAAAGTTTTTGATATAGTGGATATGTAGTGATGTTGTTTTGTGACTTAGTTATGTTTATGGTTATGCTCCATTACCAAAAAAAATTCATACTGAAAATCATCCGTGTAGGATCCTAGGATCGGAATCTGGCATGTGAGTGCTGGAATCTGAGAATGGTGCACTATGGAGGCTGTTGGCGCCGAATTTGGCGATCGGAAATTTTGTGAGCCCGTTTTCCGAGTTTGGGGCGTGACATCAAGGGTCTATCATATTGTCAGGATTCCTAATAAAAGTTATGGTAAAAGTTTCACGCCGGCTGCCATCTTGACTCTATGTAATAGTCTATTACATAGGTCTATTACAAGGCATCTCTGAGGACATGAACAAAATAATGGTAGATATTTGCATGAACTATCTTACTTGGGCACACTATAAAGAGAAGGTCCATAAAAGAAAGGGAAAAGACTCTGCACGCTGTTCACTGAGAATCAATGCATACGTCTTCAACCATCCAAAGGCTGCGAGAATCACAGTAAGTATTTGGAAAACAAGACTTCAAAAGTCCCATTCAAAGCTCTTAAATTGAGCCCATTATTCACAAGAGCATGGTAAGAAGGAAAACAAAAATACTTTGATACTCGGTAGAGTGATGAATGATACGTAAGCATTGGGTAATTATTTAGAAATTGCATATGTGGTAAGAGTAATGCAAATCAAAATGTCCAATTATGGGTCCGAGTTTATATATATCATAAAATGTTTATTTTATATCCGACCATTTGTAAAATACCCAATAGTCCTTTTTCAACAAAAAAGTGTCCACATATCAAGGGTTAGGATTGTTCAACTAATCTGACTTTTGCATGTTATTTTTATTGTTTATATTGATCTTTCTCACTTGTACAAAAATTGATGCAAGAGGAACTTAAAAACTAAAGGAACTGAAAACTAACTCCCACAAACTTCTGAACTCTTAATTATAAAGAATAAATAAATAAAACCAAAATAACCCTACAAAAGCTCAAAATTGCAAAGAAACATAAATCCCACCAAAATAGAGATGACAGTGCTTGGCACTTCCTCCCAATCTCGGTCCTCAAGATAAGTGGGGCTCACATGGACTGCATCAGAATTTAAGCTAAACCAAAAGAGAGAATACAAGCAAGAGATTACTACCTGGCCAGGCATAACTTCTCCATTGATCCCACTAATGTTAATTCCATCATAAAGGCATGTGTTGTAGTGAGAATCAACAATGTCTCGTCCAAATGCCTTGTCAGCTCCGGCACCACAATAGTATGGCCCCTGCATAAACCGACACACACAGCCTCAGATCTAGTAACATAAGAGATATCTAGATAGCAAAGATACACATTGGATGAGATCCTTTTTTTAAAAAACTATGGTTTGTGAAGTCAGTGACGTAGTTCCCATTGCCAAATGTTTGTAAAATGCAGCTCCACATGAATAGTGTATCAGAATATGCATTTTGGTGCAACATTTTCAAAATGTTGTGCTTTTAAGTGTAAAATGAGAAAGCATTTTGAAGGTTTCGAAGAAGCTTATAAGTGTAGTTTCTAAAATGTGTTGGTAAGTGATTGCATCTACTTCCTAGACAGGTCGAATATGAAAACAACGCCAACCAAATGACAAACTGTCTCTATCATCTCACATAAAATAACTAAAATTCGCATGTAATAACCAAGTCTGCCAATCAATTCCTATAAATGACAATTGAAACTGAATTGCAAATCTCATATTTAAAACAATCTGTTAATTAAAGCTACCCAAATGACAAAATGTCTCCATCAGTTCACATATAAAAAACTAACATTCTCTTTTCTTCTCTTTCTCTTCTCTTTTCTTCTCTTTCTCTTCTTTTTCTCTTGATCTCCTCAAAACTCTCGATTTCTAGCCTTTTTCCCTCTGGCTTCCCCTTCAAAATGAGCTCTCTCTCTCTTTCTTATAGCAGCTGGAAGGACGGTGGAAACGCTGTCGCAGCAACAGCCGCGTGCGGACTCCCTTTCGCTGCCGAGTTCGGATGCAAAACAGCCCCCCTTTTCCTTGCTCAATTACCAAATAAATATCATCCCTTAGGACGTTTCCAAGTCATCTTCATGATGGACGGATCAGATCTTTCATCTGAACCGTAGAGGTGGACCACAACTGCTGCAAAAATCGGACAGCGTCCGGCGCCTAAAACAGGGTACGCGGAGTTCTTCCGCAGTGATGCTCGGTGGGCCCCACATAGGCATTTTCAGGAAAATCCATCCCGTACATTGGATTCAGGATGAGATTTCGACCGCATATGGGTGGTTTTGAATTTGCGTGGACGCTGCCCAAAGAAGGAATCATGCTGAGATCTTTTTGAACGTTACAGGGCAGCCCACTTGTGACCTCTATATCTCACACGTGTGCACGTATGGGCACAAACTGTAAACATGGTTTTGTAGATATTGAACCCTTCTACACGATGAACGGCTTGGATCAGACGTACAAGCTACCGGTGGGGCCCACAGCGTCGACGACCGCGGTTCGGTTCACGGAGCGCTGAAACGGAAGTTTCTGTTTTTTTGAAAGGGCGTCGGGTCAGCGCTGCTGACCGACGCAGGTCGTTCGGTGCTCAGGCAGTGCACATGTGCACTATGTACACATGCTATACATATGGGGTCCACTGTGATGCTTTCAAGAAATCCAATCCATCCATCCTATTTCTCACCTTATTTAAACCGTCTGGGTCAATTTTGAAGTATATCCGGATTGTAGGTGGGCCTAAAATTGAAGATTAATGGGCTGATCTGTCCGTTGGCCCACTTCTCGAGATATCCAATGGTTGAAATTTAGTATGTACGGTTTATTTATGGCGTCCAGGCCATATATGGAGTTTCGAGCCAATTGGATGGTGAGAACCATGTGATCTTGTATTTTGGACTATTTTTGGGCCTTTTTAACGTGAACGACTTGATTTCCTCGGGTCCCTGGCATGTGAATTCTTCAATCTTAGTTCCCTTGAGTGCGTCCCTTGCTCTGGTGACTTCAGAGTGTCAAATTCATGCTTGTAGTACTCTTTTTCCATCAACGCTCCTGATTTCATCCTGCCACAAAAATATAATTAAAATACTCCGTTAAACATTATCATGTACGTAAAATTAGGTAATAATTGGGGTCTGATATGTAATATTCGACCCTCATCAACCTTCAATTTGAGTGTACCCTTGTACAACCAGCCTAGCTTTATTTCTAATAATATTACCAAGTTTATCAAACTTGTTTTTTAAAATCCACTTTTTTTCGATAATGTGTTTATCTTTTGGTCTTGGAACTAAGTACCAAATATCATTTCTGACAAATTGATTAAGCTCTTCTTGCATCACAACAATCCAGTTTTCATCAGTAAGAGCTTCTTTTACGTTAGCCAGTTCTATCTGAGATGTAAAGCACACGTATTTACACATCTTCTAGTTGTTTACGAGTATGCACACCAGTGAGAGAGTTTCCAAGAATTTGATTAGTTGGATGGTCTTTAATTGACCTTAGTTCAGTGTTATTTTGACTTGATGAATAATCTGATTTATCAATTAAAATAACTTCATCATTTTCTGAACTTGAGACAGGTGTATTCAAGTGATCGTCTACAACCACATTAATGGTCTCTTCAATTACATCAGTCCTCTTATTAAGAACCCAATATGTTCGACTATTCAGAGTATACCCTAAAAATATCCCTTCATCACTTTTGGTGTCAAACTTACCCAGATTTTCTCGGTCACGTAAAATGTAGCACTTGCTGCCAAAAACATGAAACTATTTGACTGTAGGCTTCTCATCAAACTACATTTCATAAGTCATCAACAATTACCAGTATGTACTTCTTACCACCTCGACTCTCCGTTCTAGTTGGTCCAATGAGATTCATGTGGAGAAGTTCGAGTGGTTTAAATGTGGCAATGGAGTTCACTTTTTTGTGAGTACTCCTAGTTTGTTTACCAATCTATCATTCGCCATAAATTTTATCTACTTTTTGTATTTTAGGTAGACTTCTTACCAACTCTCATTTGCTCAGTCTATACAAGTTACGGTAATGTACATGTCCAAGGTGTTTATGCTATAATTCAATTTCATTAGTGTGGACCATGTAACACGATAAATTAGATGACCTTGAATCACTCACATGTAGCAACTTTCAAAAGTTCTGTGACCAGTTAATATTACAGAACCATTTTTATTTAAAATTTTACACCCTTGGTTTGTAAATTGGACACTATGATTATTATTGCATATTTGAGAGATGCTTAATAAGTTGTGTTTTAACTCTTCTACATATAAAACATTCTCAAATGAATGGAGGTTAAAGAGTTCAGCCGTACCTTGGCCAACAATTCTGCAATTGCTATCATCACCGAATGTGACTGAACCATCAGTCATGTCTTTAAGATTGGTGAATACACCCTTGTCGCCTATCATATGTCTGGAGCAACTATTGTCTAGGTACCACTTTAAATGGCTCAATGCTTTGAAAGCGGTGTGGGCAACCAAGCAACCTTAGGGACCCATTTCATTACAGTCTTGGGTTTAGGAATATAGTTGGTCTTCTTATGTTTGTAGTTGTTATAAGACCGACCCACTAAGTTAGATTTTAAGAGCTTCTTAAGTAAGTCAACAATTTTCTCAGATAAAGGATTACGATTCTGATTTCTATAGTTGATATGGTTGCTTTTAGGTTTTAAGGTTTGAAAAGTCTTAGCATTTTTAGAATAATTTTGATTCAGACTTTTTCCTTTTGAGTTTGAAGACTTTCACAAATTTGGGTGGAGTATTCTTATGTTTGGGAGGAATACTTTTGTCATAGCCCAATCCAGATCGATCGCCACATTTTCTGGATCCAGATAAGAGTTTTTCTAACTTAGGATCACCTTGGGCATACCTCCAAGTGTCTTTTAAACTCAAAAGTGAAGAGACTTCTTGTTTTAGCTTTTCATTTTCAGATTTTAGATTTTCAACTTGGGAGGTTTTGAAATCTAAGGCGCACTTAGTTTTTTCAAAGCAGTCTGAAATGTGAGATTTTTCTAAGACTAGATTATCAAAATTTTCTTTAAGTTTTGAAAACTTTTCTTTCTAAAGTTTTAGTTTTATAGTAATTTTGTAACTTTCCTTATATAGGCCATTATAAGCATCTTGAAGATCTTCTTCATTTTCATGATCACTATTCATATTTTTTCACTAGTTGAATCATCATTATCTAAAAAAGTGAACTCGACTAGAGTCATAAGGGCTTTAACTTCATTACCTGACTTGGTTTCATTCCAAGTAGGAAGATTCATTCCAAGTAGCCAACATTGCTTTCCTTTTTGGTTTGTCCTTTTTAGGACATTTGTTTGCTAGATGCCCATATTCATGACAGTTGTAACATTGACTGTCTTTTAAAGATTTTTAAATTTTATATTTAGATTTTTTTTCTTTTCATTAGGTTTTTACAAATCAACCCTCTTTTTACTTTTGAAAATCTTATAAAACTTTTTAGCAAAAAGGGACATATCATCTTCAAAATTTTCTAAATCAGAATTATTACTATTTTCTTGAGAAATACTTTTAGAAGATTTAAGGGCAATGGATTTACCTTTAGGAGCTTTAAAGTTTAACTCATATGTCTGTAAGGAACGTACTAATTCTTCTACCCTTATATTATTTGTATCATGAAGTTCTTGGATCGTAGTCACCTTTGAATTGAACCGTTCATGCTGTGATCATAGTATCTTTGCACAGACTTTACTTTCTAGGATTCTATCATCGAGACCCCACATAGAGTTGACAATGTCATTTAATCTTGTATAGAAGTCCATGAAAAGTTCACTTTCTTCCATACGTATTTCCTTAAATTTGGTTGTGAGGATTTGAACTTTAGATTTCTTGATAATTGTTGTTCCCACGTGTGTCATTTCCAAAACATCTCAGGCTTGCTTTGCAGTATCACAGGATATAATTCTCTTGAATTCATCCGGTGATAGTATGCAAGTAATAACATTTAGAGCCTTTGCATTGGCACTACTTTCACTTTTATGAAGATCGGTCCAAGTAAAATAAGGTGTTACGTTTATAGTTATAGATCCGTCAGTACCAGTCACTTCAGTGGTAGGAGGTGTCCAATTGGTCACTGTGGCTTACCGCATGCTCTTATCCATGGATTTTAAGAAAATTCGCATTTTGGCTTTCTAATAAGCATAATTGGACAATCCTGCCTAATGATTGAAAGGCTATCAAAATTTGACATCTTAAAAAGCTCAGATCGATTAGCTCAGGAAATTAATCCAAAAAAAAGTAATTAAAGAGAGCTATTAGGCTTTGATACCACTTGCAAAGGCTGAGCTAAGAGTCCTAGAGGGGGGTGAATAGGACTATGCCAAATTAAAAAAATTAAATATGGAATTCAAACAAATATAAATAAAGATAGCACTTAAACAATCCCACAATGCAGAAATGAATAACAACCTCAAATGTACAAGTATTGAGAGGTTGATATAGATGTTGTTCTAAGGACAACCTTACACCAAAAACCAATGGCTTATGGTAGGACAACCTGATTCCTATAATGGTTTGTGTATCAAAATCCCAAACTAATATGGAGGAATAAAGAATAAAATAACAAAGAGAATAACTAAGCTATTGCAGCATTCCCACACTTGCATAAAAGGATTACAACATCCACACAATGCCACAATCAAATAATCACCACAAGACCAGAATTTATAGTGGTTCGCTTTTGTGTACAGCAACTGTTTAGAAAAGCAGCCACACAACTACTTCGCTCCCAATATCCTCACATAGTGGATATTGGCATTCACTATGAAATAGGTTTTTCAAGGTTCACCTAAAACCCTCACAGTTGTGTTTTTCAAGTGGGCTTACACAATTCAAAAAACCCCACATTCTGAGTTTTCTGGATCACCTCAGACAAACCAAAAGAAAGAGATTTTTCTGGCACAATCTTAAAGAAACCAAAAGAATAGATTCACAAAACTGTAAAATACTTATCTGGATATTCTCCTTTGATGCAGCCTGGTAGAACCAATTCAGAGTAGAAGTTCAGCGTAGATGTTCAATGTTCACACTAACTTATGAAATGGTTCTAAGTTCTAAATGATTTTTTAGATTAAAACACTTTGGGCTAGCTTGATTTGATTTTGATTCCAAGAAATGGGAAAACTTTAATCCCTTCTTCAAATAAGATTTGAATGTAGAATACAAAATCAAATGCAAAAAAGCTAATTAAAGAGAGTATTAAATGAGCACTAAATAGCTTAAGAATATCACTAACTTATCTTTTGAGAGTGGCGTCTTGATTTTACTTGATTTGAATATCAAACTCTGAAAATTGTGCTCTATTTATAAGTGCAAAAATTACTCATTCGAATGGCTCAGAGGTCAGATCGACTAGTCGAAGGACTAACAAACTTTTGAAAATTTAAGCGCGATAAGATAAAGCCATTCCATAACTGGTCGAAGGGCCTACACGACCGGTCAAGTGGCTTCCACGACCGGTCAAGACCTGCCCACGACAGGTCGTGTGGGACCCAATTTAGTTGCTAGACTTTCAGTCGAGCCTGCGCGACTGGTCGAGCACTGTTCACTCGACTGCTTGAGCAGTCTCCAGGACCGGTCGAGGCTATAACAAAAAAATCTTGAAAATTAGTAACAAACCTTGGAGTGGTCAAGGAATTTCTTGGACTGGTTGAGGTAGTGTGAGGACTAGTCCAACATAGTCTAAGAGTAGTCAAGAAATAGTCTATACACTTATGTAATGACCCAATTAAAGTATGCAATCAACAATGACCTAACATATGGTCAATCTAGGGTCATTTGTCATGCCCTAAACCCAGAAATCAGATTCACAGGAATCCCGATCACCGAATCTGGTGTCAACAGACTCTGTAGTACCTCAATCTTAGCTCTCAGTGCACATATACCTGGTTCCGATCTTGGGATCCCACAAGGAGGATTTTTCGACGTACATTTATCTCGTACAAAGCATAACCACAAGTTTACCCAAATCATAAAAAAAAAAAGAACATCATTATCACATATCCACCAATTTAAACTTTGAATACAATGCTGAAATGGAAAATACATATGTAAAAAAAAAATCAAAGCTCCAGAAGATAGCTGCATGGTCCACGCTCAACGCCGCTGCGACCAATGCCACTTGCACGCATCTATCATGCATAAGCTTATAAAAAGATTAGAGGGTGGTGTAAGTATGTGAGCAGTATATGCATGTTCAGAATGTAATATCAGAGTAAACAGAGGTACTGATAAGTCCATGAACCATATAATATCAGAGTAAGCAGAAATACTGACAAGTCCATGAGTCATACAACATCAGAGTACGCAATACAAATAAGTCATGCAAATGAGGAGTATAAGAGAGCCAAATATCAGATGTCGAGGGTGCAATGCAATATGTAAATCCTGTTGAGTCCGTCTAGGCCATATAAGTGCAGACACATAACAAATCCCAAAATGCCATATACGTGCGGATGTAATGCAATATGCGATGCGAATGAAATGACCAAGCTAGAGTGTGAAGTCGGGATGATAGTACGTAGTATCGCAGGCTACGAGGTCCACCATAAGGGACTTTTATCCAAACCAGTCCCATACCTAAATTTGGATAGTAAGACTCAATGTGGTAAACTCCTAATCTCAGGTTAGTCGCGCGTCTCAACTGAAATCTTGGCCATTGCGAAGGTACATATAATAAATAGTTGCACACCACTAGCCCGGGTGGATTGTGAATGAATGAATGAATGAGTATGCAACTCCTGCCTAATAAGTCTACATATCAGTACTGTTCATCTCTGGGATCATCACCGGGGTCTATTACATTCTACACCAGCTTGCCGCCCCTATCCGAGCACACAACTGGGTAAGTGGAAGAGACATCACTATTTGCCTGCCAATATCGTGCTCGATTCGTCAATAGCGAACCCATTCCTCAAACCGGTCCAACTCAACCTAGACATTGCCCCCTCACTCATGTGGGTAAGGTCACACCCCCTCTAAACTGACCACGACACATTGGAAGACGCGGCCTACTGGTATACGGCCCTCATGCGCTCATATATATCCATTTGGTCTCGGCGTTGGGGTGTCTCCTGGCCACGGTGGTTTAGGAATTTTCACCCATGGACATCTATTGCCCCATACGCTAGAACTAAATATTTTCGGTGTCCCATCTGGCCATCCACGATATGTCTGTGGAGGCTATGGCCCTGATATCGCTAAGGCGTATAGTAGTCACAACACAATGCAAGATGCATGAGTCATACAATCCAGTCATGCATTAATCCTACGTATACCGTGCGCTCATGTAAGATAACCTCTGCATATCAGGGAGTCTCATAACAACCTGCCCAATGACATATGCAATGGTCAACCACATCTCATAATAAACATGTAGATGATGCGTATGGGCATGTATCATGATGCTATGCTGTCACATACTCATAATTGGTATCAATAACCGGCATCAACAATCAGCCTCGACAACATGGACATTTAACCAACATTGCCCCAAGAAATGGCCCACATAGAGCTAAACATATAATGGGCCCATGGCCTCACACAAAGGCCTAATATACAACACAATGGGCCATACTCAAGGGCCATATATACATAACAGGTGAGCCCTACTCATGGGCTTCAAATACATGACATGTGGGCCCCTACACATGGGTCTTGAATACATCAAATGGGCCATGTATCATGGGCCTAATACATATCACAATGAGCCTTTCCCGTAGGCCACGAATACATCACAATGGGCCTTGCCCATGGGTCATGAATACATCACAATGGGCCCTGCCCATGGGCCTCAAATACATCACAATGGGCCCCATTACTCGGGCCTAATATACATCGCAATGAGCCGCATCACAGTGGGGTCCACATCCAGAAAATGGACGGATAGCGCGGCTGAAACACGTAAAGCATGGTGGGCCCATGTCCAGAAAATGGACGGACGGTGGATATAGAACACATACATTTAAGTGGGTCCCATGGGCAGTGTGTATACAACACATATAATAAGGTAGGGCCCACCGTGTTGGATGATGTGGAAGGTGGATCTCACGGATGGACAGTGAGGATAAAACACTTACATCATAGCGGTCCTTTAGACGGACGGCATAGATACAACATTCACATCATGTGGGCCCCACGTGCTGGAGTGGGAACGGACGACATTGATAAAACACCTACATCATGGTGTGTACCATCGTCCAGCTATTGGACAGTGGATACAACACATATTATGGTGGTCCCTCACATAAATGGACAGTGTAGATTAACAAATACCGTATGATGGCCCATGACACTTGCTAATGTGAATACATGTGGGACCCACAGAACTTGCAGACGTCCTAATAGATGGACGGTTTGATAAAACCCATAGGGCCCCATAGTCGCTAGACAGCGAGCCTAAAACACATACATCAATGGGAGTCCACATGTCCACATGGACAGTGGATAAAACACATACGTCATGGCTAACCCCCACCTTCCAAGGTTTGGACGGTGGGCAGCATAGATGAAGCGCATGCATCATGGTGAGCTTTCACAGATGAACGGTTGGGATGTAACACATCCCTCATGATTACGCCCACCGTGCCAAATAGATGAACGGTAGAGATATAACACATCTCATGGTGGGGTCCACACATGTCGCACACCAGTAAGATTTACGGATGGTCTGGATTATCAGACCCTATTGCTGACATCAATACGTCAGCCATATAGCTGGTGGGCGGTAAATCAGCCGATCCATTCCTCATCAGGTGGGTCCCACGTGGGGCCCACCATCAAATAATACTAAATTATATATTATAATATATATAATATATATGTATATAGAAAAGAGGGGGGACTCTAGCGTCAGCGTCCAGGCCGTCCAAGACATATGCATCACGTGTGGGCCCCACGTAGGTTTGGGCCGCACATGCCATCAAGGTGGGACCCACCGTCCATGGGTTGGATGGTGAATGTAACACATTATCAATGTGGGCCATGTAGATGGGGCCCACGTTAGGTGAACAACGTAGATATACAACACAAGCATCATGGTCGGTCTCAGCTGGGCTGGACGGCTGGATTGAAAACAAACATCAAAGGGGCCCACCGTCCCTGGTAGAAGGACGGTGTGGACGAATCATATAAGTCAGGGGCCCCACAGAACTTGCAGCTATCAGCTGTCAATACATTAGCTGTATCCCACCGTCTAAGGTCTGGACGGTGAGGATGATGCACATACGTCATTGTGGGGTCCACAACCCACGTCCAAGGACTAAACGTCCTAGACTTATTGATTTGGTGGGCCGCATCATCACCAACCAGAGAGAGAGAGAGAGAAGAGAGAGAGAGAGAGAGAGAGAGAGAGAGAGGGAGAGGGAGAGAGATAATGAGAGAGATCGGATTATGGATGGAGCTCCGCCACTATGAGCTCCCTCTATACTCCAAAAATTGGGCCATGATCATTAAGTGTGGACCATTAATTAAGATCAAGTTTGTTTTGGCACCTGTTAGGAGAATTTTCAAGATAGGCCAATCTAAATTTTGGATCACCAAGAAAATCATATACCCCGGCCTTATTCGACGACCCCGACACACTGGATGAATTAGATTTAAATAAATATAAATAGAAAATGTCAAATTGGAGAAACCAAATTTAAGTAAGAGGTGGAACACATTCCCTCTCACACACCCACTCCTTTATAAAAGGAGGAGTGTGTGACCTTCTCTACTCACACGCCAACACTCCAACGTCCAAGGATGAGAGAGAGAGAGAGAGAGAGAGATAAAGAGAATGAGAAAGAGAAAGAGAAGGAGAAGGAAAAGCCTAAACGCCCATCATCCTCTTCCTTCTCCACATGTGTAATATCTCCCTCTTGCTCAAGCAATGTCGTACATCATGTATAAACTTTCCTAAATGGATATCTTCCTAGGGTTTAGATTTAAGGTTAAGGTAAGAGATTCAATGGATGAGAGTGGTGAAGATTTGGAAGTGATTCCGTCACCTAACCATGCCCAGGAGACAAGGCAAACAATAGGATTTACCAATCCCACAACTAATCATAAGAGAATTGTGAAAGTTAGGAAGGATTCCGTCACCCTACCATTCCCAAGGGACATTGGTGAACAATGAGACTTACTAATTTCACAATCTCAATTTAGGAAAAGAATATATCTCAAGCCATCACAAATCTATTGTAATTTGTCAGAATAAACCATTAAAAACTAAAAATATTCTTCATAATCAAACTAGAATCTAAGAAAGTTCAACAAAATATGAATCAAAACAAAGAAAACATCCCAATCATGCTACAAGCTTCACCTATTAGCCCTACCTAAAAGGTTTACTTAACCATAAACATGATTGAACTAAAGACTCTTAAACAAAACAAAAAGACCAACTAAAGAGGAAGAAGAAGAACTCCCGGACAGCGGCTCCACCCTTTTGCTCCACTCCTCAAACCCTAGAAGATGTCTAGGGACCCCTATTTATATTTTTAGGCCTTAGAATTTTACATCGAGTGGAGATTTTCAGAAACCATCTCAAATTTATGCAGTCCGCGCAAAAATTGTTAACCCTCGACTGGTCATGGGACGTCCTTGATTGGTCGTGGGCCATCCTCGACCGATCGAGGGTCTCCTTCGACTGGTCAAACAATACGAAGATTTAAAAGTTTTACACGCTGGAGTTCGAGTCGAGACACCTTCGACCGGTCGAGCAGAGTCCAGGACGGGTCATGCGAAGCCAAAACTGGTCAAGTCGAAGTCAGGACTGGTCGAGTCGGAGCCAAGACT
The DNA here is from genome assembly GCF_029962835.1 of Magnolia sinica. Lineage (NCBI taxonomy): Eukaryota > Viridiplantae > Streptophyta > Magnoliopsida > Magnoliales > Magnoliaceae > Magnolia > Magnolia sinica. The sequence continues at coordinate 45,830,809 of NC_080580.1, forward strand.
AGTCGAGAATCACCGAATTTCACTTCAAAACTCCAATTTTCTTCATTCTTGATTTGGTTTTCTTTAATCTTTAATATGTGCATTCTTCATTCTTGGTTTCATCAGATCCATTCTTATCTTTGGTGATTCTTGAGCATTAAATCCATGTTTTTAACATCCTTTTTAATCCAAGCTCTTGAATTCACCTTGTAATATAAATATCATTAAAATAGAACATTAAGCATTATCATGTTCATAAAACCAAGTAATAAATGGGGTCCAATATGCAATATTTGACCCTCAAGACAATCCCCAACCAACATTTTTCTAGTCTCGAGTAAAGTATGCGAAAAATATTTCAAGAACGCAGGATAATTTCTATAAACCCAAGTGATTTTAAAAATAATCCAGATAATAAAGTTCTAAAGTACAACAATGTTAGCATTACTTTCTCCTAAACTCTAACACTTAGTAAATTTCATAATCAAGTTCAAGGTATTAATCTTCCAATTAGAGCATTTCTAAACAATGAGTTCCATGGGTGTATAGTAAAACCTAAACTTATCACAATCAAAGGTTCAATTCTCTATTTCCATGATAATCATTGATAATCAAAAGAGCATTCAGGATAACCATCACCTAAACCAAAACTTGCCTTACAGTTTGGCTTTTTATGCTTCCAGCTTTTGATTTTTCCATCGATGGCTTTCACGCTATGTTTAATCTTTTCAATGATCTTCCACAAGTAGCCCTTTTCGACGACAACTATTTTTTAGATGGGTATTCTTTTTCTTTTTTTTCAATTCTTCTCATTGAACATGATGGACAAATTCCCCAGGTTGGTTCCTTCCATGCTTAATAATCATCAAGTTATCAATTCAATATAAAACTAAAACCATAATGTGTAAGCTAGATGTGACATGTGAAATTATGACTCAATCAATATTTAAAACTTCTAATCATGGATTAATAATTCGAACTTAAATGTGAAATCTAAGAAGTAACTGAGCCAAAGAGTCATAAATCACCAACATGAAGTATCTTATATTTCTAAATCATGGATAAACTTCAAAATCACTCAAATTTACAAAATTTTCAAAAAAAAAAAAAAACTTGCCTAATTTCCCCCAACCTAAAATCTACATTGTGCTCAATGTAAAAGATATAATGAGACAACAAAAGTAAATGAGAGGTTATGGATAGGTAGTACTTGAAGAAGAAATCTAGAGGCTTTTTTAAGGGTCTCAAAGTGAAGATGGGTTAACAGGAGGACTCAACAGACGATAAGCAAACTATCCTAAAACAGTGTAAAACAAACTATCCTATAACAGCGGAAAGTAAACTATCTTAAAACAACGGAAAGCAAACTATTCTAATCATAAATTCTTTAAAAGCAATGGAAAAGTTACTTAGTCATGTCGTAAGGTTCCTCCTCCAGCTAATATCTTGATAAATTTCTCAGTAGGTTTCTCAACAAGATCATCCAAAAGCCCTTTTTGGAATAGGTTTGTATGCCCTGGAGCATGAATTTCCAGAGAAATTTATGGACCTCAGCATAAGGTTTCCTTTTAATCTCCTGGGGTGTCCAAAGTATATACGATTCACCTATGATAGAAAAAGTTTCAATGTCAGCATAACATGGTGAATCCGAGACTACACAGATGAAATTCAAAAAAAATCTCAAAAAGTGATGTAGTCTCGACACATTCCGAAGTTTAAGACTCCGATTCAATTTTCAGCTCCTCCTCCTTTATTGGTAAACATTTAGGATCTGAGGAAGGAGGGGCTTTAGAATAAGGGTTTTCTTGGTCCGTGGCAGCTACCGAGGTATTGTCTTACAAGGCATCCAATATTTCTTTTATTATTGGATTATTTGAATCTGCAAAGTGTGCCAACAATCGCCCAAAGAGTTGGGAACTTCAGCTGAGAGTGACTCATTTTCCACATTGAAGTTTGTGATGATCTTTCCAAGGATTCCATTATCTGTGAAAGTGGATGGACGCATGCTCTCTTACTCTTGCCCTTCACAGACAGATTGAGGGTCAATAGGTGAAGCATTGATGTGAAGACTCTGTTCATTGATACTACTCAGAAGAGGTATTGAATCGTAAAAAATTGACAGTTCAGATGGTGATCACAACCAGCTGGCCTTAAATTCAAGAGTCATATGAGCGACTCGTCTATCTCTCAAATTATATCATCATTCAATTTAGGAGAGTAATCTAAACATATCTCACAAAAGTTGGATGGGTTAGTTGAAAGTGATTCATCCTCTACATTTAAATTGGTCCTGTCAGATGGGTGGAGTAGATCATTATGGTCAACAACTCCCTGAACCTCTTGATCATTAATATGGGCCAAACTTGAGATTAAATCCAAGGGGATTTGAGTTGTACATTCATGATTGTCATCCCAATACTCATCATCTTCCAATTCAGTGCAGTACACACATGGAAAGGGATTGCTTTCCTCACATTCTATTCCTAGATTGGCTTGAGGTTTGAATAAACTAACCTCTCCCTCATCATTGAAACCAAGTGTGTCATGTGAGTGAAGTGTGTCTGTATCATTATATTAGAAAGACACCCACGTCTCTTGATCCTTCCTTTGGACCATCATCGAGATCGCCTCGTCGGGAAAATAAACCATATGCTCATCAACACAATCCAACTCTTCATTCCAAATTTCAGAGTTCTCCAAAAGTGAGTTAGGATCACTTTCCTCGCATTGTATTTCTTGACTGAGTTGAGGTTGTGATAACCTAGCCTCTTCCACCTTATTGAGGTGAGATTCAATTACTTCCAATGATTTCATCATGCCCATGACAAGTTGGTTGAGTTGTTCTCAATAGTCCGTGAAATTCAAACGTGAATTCTCTTAGATCGTTTCTGGTTGGATCTCAATGGTAGGGGATCCAAGAGAATAATCACTATAACATGTTATTGGTTCATCTTTCCAATTTTGATGTTTTCACTGATCATAGTCATACGGATCATAGGTGGGAGAATATAATGGTTGTAAATACATATTATCACCCAAAATGTAATCTCTCATTGTTTTCTTCTCGTCTGATGGGTGATAATAATTCTCACTCCCATAGTTATGATAATCCCAACACTCACGTACTGCTTTCTTAATCCATGTGGTGTAATTGTTCTCCCGCATATGATCGCGTAAGGACTTCTTAACCGGTGGAGCATTATATTCCGGTCGGTTCTCGATTATGGTTTTAGAAAAATTTTGAGACATAGGTTAATTTCTATCATAATCATCATACATCCCTTCCCAATATCTCTTATCCATCTCAGCTTACTGATGTACCCACTCTTGCATGGTGAAACCCTAACTCTGAATCTAATCCTAAAAAAATAAAAGAAAAATCCTACAACAATAAGAAACCTAGAAATAGAAAGAGAGAGAATTAGAAAGGAGTTACCATTTTAGAACGTTCTATGTTAGAATCATGTAAAAGAAAACAAAATAAGTGAGTTTTTAAAAACAGAAATTCTAAAATTAGAAAGTTTAAAAACAAAAATAGAAAGAGGAGTTAGTTTCTAAAAAAAAAAATCCTAGAATTAGAAAATTTAGAAAATTTCTAAAAACAGAAAACAACCCTAATCTAAAAAATAGAAAATAGAAAAACCCTAATCTTAACCTAATTCTAAAATTAGCTAATCTCAAAAAAATGCAACTGTTAATCCCTGACAACGGTGCCAAAAACTTGTTCACAACCCTAAGTGCAGGGGCGCAATGTAGTAATAATCCCGGTGAGACCGGGGACTAATCTTATGTGTATTCTGAAAACAACTAGAAGAAGAACTAGAAAAAGACAAAAACCTAAATCTGGGATATTTGAGAGAGTAATTGTGATTAAAGTAATTAAAACTAGTGAATTTAAAGGTAGGAACTAGGGTGTCAAAGATCCACTTGCAGCAATTGGGAAGCTACCTTGCATAATTCAAGGACACAACTGGAATCAGAGTCCTATCTTATCCAGTTGGTAAGAAGAGCTTTGTCAAATCTTTGAACTTCTCATGGATCTAATCATCAATGGATGAGAGTGGTGAAGATTTGAAAGTGATTCCGTCACCTAACCATGCCCAGGAGACAAGGCAAACAACAGGATTTACCAATCCCACAACCAATCATAAGAGAATTGTAAAAGTTAGGAAGGATTCCATCACCCTACCATACCCAAGGGACGATGGTGAACGACAAGACTTACTAATTTCACAATCTCAATTCAAGAAAAGAAGATATTTCAAACCATCACAGATCTATTGTAATTTGTCACAACAAACCATTAAAAAATAAAAATATTCCTTCATAATCAAACTAAAATCCTAGAGAGTTCAACAAAACATGAATCAAAGCAAAGCAAATATCCCAATCACGCTACAAGCTTCACCTCTTAGCCCTAATTAAGAGGTTTAGCCAACCATATACACGATTGAACTAAAGACTCTTAAACAAAACAAAAAGACCAATTAAAGAGGAAGAAGAAGAACTCCCGGACGACGTCTCCACCCTTTTACTCCACTCCTCAAACCATAGAAGATGCTTAGGGATGCCCTAGGGACCCCTATTTATAGTTTTAGTCCTTAGACTTTCAAACAGAGTGGAAATTTTCAGACCATCTCAAATTTATGTAGTTCGTACAAAATTTGTGTAACCCTCGACTAGTTGTGGGACGTCCTCGACCGGTCGTGGGCCGTCCTCGACGATCGAGGGTCTCCTTTAACTGGTCGAGCAATACGAAGATTTAAAAGTTTTACACGCTGGAGTTCAAGTCGAGACACCTTCGACCGATCGAGCAGAGTCCAGGATGGGTCGTGCAAAGCCAGGACTGGTCGAGCCGAAGTTAGGACTGGTCAAGTGTAGCCCGGATTGGTCGAGACGGAGACAAGACTAGTCAAGAATCACCGAATTTCACTTCAAAACTTCGATTTTCTTCATTCTTCATTTGGTTTTCTTAGATCTTTAGTATGTGCATTCTTCATTCTTTGTTTCATTAGATCAATTCTTATCTTTGGTATGAAAGAGAGGGGGGGGGGGGAGAGAGAGAGAGAGAGAGAGAGAGAGAGAGAGAGAGAGACGATGAAGATGGGAGGAGCTCCGCCACTATGAGCTCCTTCATGTACATGCATACATCAAGATGGGCCCCAAAATCGTGTGGACCCTAAAAATCAAAATCCAGCGCCATGAACACCCACCAATTTCATTCTTCCTAAGCTCCTTGGACTCCTTAACTCCTAGGTGAAAGTACCCTGGTTTGTCAATTAGCGTGAGTGTTGAGTTAGCTAGACTGTAGAACCTCATTGGAAGATCAATTCATAGCGTCTGCCTCAACTGGATGTGTGCAAGCTCGCCACAGGTAAATCTAAGCCTCACATCCTATGTCCCAAAACACCAGGTATTTAAAACCCTTAAAATAAGTTAGAACATCATAGGGTTTTTGTGTCAAGAAAGCTTTTTCAAAAATCAGAAAATCTCTAAGTTTTCTTGATTTGTCGATTTTATCGATACACAGATTGATCTGATCGACATACGTTGTCGATGTCCTCAATGACAAAACGATTCCATCGAAATGAGGACAAAAGTGTCCAGCAACCACATATATCTCTGGACGGATTTATCGATGTATCGATATTCCTATCGATATCATCGATATTTGAATCTCGAGTCCATCGAAGGTGACTCGATAATATCGACAGACAGATCTCTGGAGCCCCTGTTTTCTCTTAAGAATATCATATGTGCATCGATATATCAAAGCCCCTTGATACCATCGAAGTTCAAATCTTGATGATATCGATAGGCTCTTGATAATATCGATTATGGACTCGAAGTTTTCCAGCAAAATATTTCAGGATAATTTATTTATGATCGAGGGTCACTCGATAGAATCGATATTCAAATATTGATGATATCGATATGTTTCGATGGCATCGAACATGGACAGAAACTGTCCAGCAAGCTTAAACGAAAATCCATTGGATTTATCGATGCCTCGACATAGCTATTGATATTATCGACATTCAAATTTCGATGATCTTGAAGGTCCCTCGATCATTCTTAAAAACCTGAAATATTTTATAGCAAGTCCCTTTCATTTTCAAATGTCGAGGAATCGAACCTCGCATCGATGGAATTGGAGTTCGAAATTTGATGACATCGATACATGTTTCGATTCCCTCGACTAGCTGGCAATAGGTTTCAAAAGCATATGACATTTGAGTCTGTGTCATCGAGCAGACCATGGATGCTATCGAGAGTATACGCTCGATGATATCGACCCTGCTCGATGATGTCGAACTCTGTCATAAATGTGACCGTTTTATATCCGTTGGAACCTTTTGCCTATATAAAGAGGACTTGTCTATTATTGCCGGTAGAGAAAGAAGAGAGTGCTTTTGAGTGTTTAACCTTATATCATTTACCCAAAGCCCTTTCTCTCAAGGGAGTTCATCCTCCAATCCACCCTCATCATTGATATTTAATAGAGTGGATTGGGGAATGAACTTCCACATTCAAGGATCCTCCAGCTACTACCTTAATGAAAAATCATTAAGTTGGGATGCCTTGAATGCATAGATGACTGGAATCACTGTATCTTCCTTGTAGGAAAATATTTAAGAGAGTAGAATTCCGTCTTAACCTTGACCCAACCCGACGCCGTATATTGGTACATCATATGTGTTGCGGATCAAGGGAGCAGATGATTCTTCATCAACAAAGAAGGAGATCTTTGACAACGTGCTGAATGGGACTCATCCACTTATCTGTAACTTATTAGAGTCTAGAGGACACTTGTAATCATTCCTTCTTAAGATTGGGTCTAAGGTATTTCTCACCCCTTTCAAGCTCTTGTAAGAGGCCTCCGGTGGGAATGTACGTGGTAGGTGCATTGTATTGACCCTTGCTCTATGGAGAGCATAAATAGTTAGGGTCTTAAGGAAGATCCTTGGTCGGTGTGCTTAAAAGTGGGTGCGTTGTGTTGACCCTTGCTCGTGAGAGCATAAACAGTGAGGTTCCTTGTATGGATCCTTGGCCAATGTGCCTAAAATCGGGTGTTATGTGTTGACCCTTGCTCAGGGAGCATAAACAGTCAGCCTAGGTGTAGTTTGTAAAGGTTGAAGGTGAACCTAATTTAAAACCTTAGGTTTAAGGTGAACCGCTATGAAACCTCCTTAGTGAAATCCTGTACACTCAAGGGTTGAGTGCGGTTATAGGGAGTGAAGTATACAAGTAGTCGAACCACTATAAAAATGACTGTGTTTGAGATTAATGTTTATTTGTTTATGTGATTTTCTTCTATATCTTCATATCTGATTATCTAAGATCACACCTCATACACACACACAGTCATATCTATCATAAACTAGTTTGAATATTATTCATCTCTAAAATAGTTTTTGATTGGATCCTCTACCGGGCTTGGAAGCCAGTAGAGTTACTTTTGAGTAATCCTAATCTATGTGTATTATTAGGATTAGTGTGATAGGATTTTAAATTGACATAAAATTATTAAAAAGTCCTATTCACCCCCCTCTAGGATATATTGGCATAATCCTACTTCAACTAAAAGCAGTCTTCACCGCCATTTCACTAGGCTTTCCCTTTGATGGAAGATGATGATGATTAAAGGGCTAGGATGGGAGATATGGGGGTAGGAAGTGGGTCACACCTAGCTTCTCCTCTCCCTTATATGTTTCCTCTCTTTGGTAGCTTGTAATGGAGTGAGAAATGAGAGAGAGAGGGGTGGTGTTGTAAGGAGAGATGATATAGAGGGTATGGTGTTTGTTAACTTGTTGATAAGAAAGGAATGATATAAGTATGGGTGTTGTTGACTTTTGGGTGAGAGATGGTTGGGTGAGTGATGGGTTGTACTTGATTGATTGATGTAATGTTTGGGTAGAGATTCTCTCAGAATTCACAACACGTGGCGCTTTCCTCGAAATAAACACGGGCCCAAAACTCTTGGCCTAGGTATCACATCACCGCGCAAGACATGACATTGGAATCGCGGTGATGGTGAGGTCGCAAGAGTACAAGTCTCAACTCAAGTCAAATCAGGTTGACAGGGTGTGACTTGGGTCACGATTAAATGCTGATTACAGATCGTGGGTTACCAGAATTTGACAATGAGGACTGTGGGAGTCTACAGAACAGTACAGACTAGAATACAGGTCTTACAGCTCTCCGCTCTTAATAAAAATTTTGTCCTCAAAATTTACTAACGTCGCAACTAGATATAATTCATAAGGGAAGGAAGGAGAAATCATAACATTATATATATATATATATATCACAAATAAAATATAATCGAATAGTGCTTGCAAATCTCAGGCTCTTGCTCCCAAGATGCCTCATCTACACTATGATGACCTCACTGATCCTCGGATCCTGTTCAAAACGATTGAGACTGGAATACCATGCAGCCTCACAATCTCAACGGTAGGGAGCTATATTAGAAAGTTTCTAAGTCATCTGAACTCGGGGAACTAATCATTTTAAGTTCTCAACAATCATAGAGTGTAGGGTAGCTATCAGCAGATATGTGATGTTATCCTTAAGTATTCCCAAGTTATGCTCTGAAACCAATTCTATCACGCCCCAAACTCGGAAACCAGGCTCACAAAATTCCCGATTGCCGAATCCGATGCCAACAGCCTCCGTAGTACCCCGTTCTCAGCTCCCAGCGCCCATACGCCAGATTCCAATCCTGAGATCCTATAAGGAGAATTTTTCAACATACATTTGTCTCATAAGAAGCATAACCACAAGTTTACCTAGATCACAAAGACAACATCATTATCACATATCCACTAATATAAATAGTTGAATATAATGCTGAAAGGGAAATACATATATCAAAAATCAAAGCTCCGGAAGAAAGCTGCACACTCCAAGCTCAACGTTGCTGTGACCTAACACCACCTGTACGCATCTATCGTGCATAAGCTTATAGAAAGCTTAGAGGGTGGTGTAAGTGTAAGACTCTAACCCAAGTGTGCGTGCCATTTCTTTAGGTCACGTGGTCCTACCGGTCGAATCTTGGCGGCCCGCGACCTTTGGGCAGTGTTTGCAGTCATCCTTGAGTTTGGTCATATTGACCCGACTCAGATCGACCTGAAACCTAAACCATCTTATTCGTATCGGCGCCACAGTTCCAACGTCATATCTCGTGCGTGAATCCGACATGTGCATCATGAGTTATGGGCAACGTTCGATTTGGGCCTTTGATGTGTGGTGGTGGACCCCACCCCACACATTTTCTAGGTGCATGTGGGTGATGATGTCACCCTTAGTATAGGGTTGCTAGAAGACTTATTAACCTACCACCCTAAGACCTACCTAGCCTAACCACTTTGTTATTATCACCATAAGCTATCATAGTTTTCTCTAACCAAGGGGAGAGAGAGAGAGAGAGAGAGAGAGAGAGAGTCATCATGAACTCTCTACAACTCTCTCTCCCTCTCTCTTTCTTCTCATTTCTCTCTACCTCTCCCTCTCCTCTCCCTCTTGCAACCCTCCAAACGTCCCACCTCCCCTCCATTTCCAGCCCTCTCATCTCCCAAACACCTCCTAATCCATCCTTCTTCAACAAATCTCAACCATAGATCCTTAATCCTTAGAGCTTCTAGAGCATTATGGTGTAGCCTTGGAGTTGATTTGCTAGGTGGGTATGCTTGTATGTCTAAATTTCAGATTTCCTTTCATCCCTTCTTGTTCTTCATTCTTCTTCTATTGATAGAGCTTGTGGGACCCATCAAGTGATGATGGTGGCCCCAAGACTCCATGGATATGGCTTGTAGCTTATCCTACATTGCATGCATGTGCATGCAAGGGACCATTCTCCATGGATCCCTTCATGTACTTTCCTTCCTTAAATCAGGGATCCTTAGGTCATATAGACCCTTGATCCTTGGTGGAGATTGGATCTCCACCATAGATCCCAAGTTAATAGCCTTTGATCATGTAGATTTTGTATGTGTCATGTAACAGTGGATAGTGTTGCTTGTGTGATTAGGGGAAGGGTCTTAATGAGGCGGAGACCTTTCCCTTGTAGCCGATCTTCTTCTTTTCTTACTAATAAGTCTCTGATCATGCGTATGTGGCCCACCTTGTGGACCAATAAGATCCAAACCGTCCCAATTGGGAGGACATTTTTGGACAGTCCATCCCTTGGACGTGTGGGCCCTAAATGCACCAAAAAGGGGTGCATCCAAGGATGTTTTAGATGGTGGGATGGCTTGGATGCTTGTGGGGCCCACTTGGGTGGACCACACCATGATTTTCTAGGGTTAAATCTCTATTTAAATAATGTTTACAATTTATTTTTGTCAGACATATGTTGCTGTCCAGAATTGTCAGGATAAATATTTGGGCCATCTTGGGGCCTATTTTTGGTCATTTGGTGGCGATATTGATACTATCCAATCTATGATTCTTGAAGGTGTATATCTAACCTATAAGCCTACCAAATTTTAGCCCCAACTGACCCATTTCGAGCCCCTAAAAGAGTGGGCCAACATGGGTGATCAATCAGATTTCTGCTATATAGTCCAGCAATACAAACTATTATAAACCTTAATTTAAAAATATTTTCTCTGATGGTGGGCCACCTTTCTGGATCCCACCTTGTTGTAGACATGATGAGGGACCTTGGCCCTCAATTTCAGGAATTTTAGAGGCCATGGAGCCACTCCATTGGAGGGCCCAAAATCAGGACAACAACATGTATGTTGCGGAATTTTTGTTTCTACCTTGTTGTCTTCTTTGTAATTGTGGAACTTATTGGGCCCAGCCCATTGGGGCTTTTATGCATGTTTATGGGGCCCACCTTGTAATGTTTCAGAGGGCCATAAAGGCCATGGTGTTGGGACCAACCAACTGGACCAGCGAACCATACTGGACGTCCAGCAGGTGGACGTCCAACATGGCTGGCTATCCTTAGCCAGGCCCACCATGGTGTATGTTTTCATCCACACTGTCCTCCCCTTTGGGTGTGGCCCACGTGGAGGTTAGGTCCACCCTAAGTGGACGTCCCATGTGGGGCCTACCTTGGACGTGTGGAGCCCACCTTTGATGTATGTGGCCAGGCTATCGATGGCCTTGGGCCGTCCCGCCCTTGGGGCACCCACGCTTAGGCTGCTACTGGGCCTACATTCCAGCAGCAAGCCTACTTGGTATTGAGTGGTAAATGCCCTTCCTCCATCAGGTGGGGCCCCTTTTGATCATTACCGGCCCCTATGGGATTAATTCCCACATATTTTGACTAGTTTTTGGGTTTCAGCAGGCCCAAAATATTAAGTGGACTGAAAGTCCAGACATTGGGCATTAAATATACAATGTATGGCCGAATTTTTATTGGGATTGGGGACCCACCACATTGAGGGATTTGGTACTTATTGCTCACCTATTTCTTAGAATAATTTTTGGGCTCAATTGATGCATGATTAGGCCACCCATTGATGACCACTTGTGGGACCCAAACTTATACCAGATTTTGGGACTTTCTAGTAGGCCCAGATTGGGCTGGAATGTCCCACCTTGGCCAAGCATATGTTGGGTTGACCTTCCACCATTTTCTAGACTTATGGGCTGAGGAAATTTGGGCCCTTGAATACCCACTTAAATTGTTAGTTATTGGTTAGATGAAGTGGGGCCTATTTCACCCAACTTAGACTTATTTTTGGGCCATGTTTTTTTGTGCTCATGGGCTGCCCATTTAGTCCAACTAAATGCATGGATTTAATGGCCATTGAAACTTAGGCTTTGGGCCTTGATTCCCTTCCTTTGGCCCATGTTGTTATGTACATAGATTGGATGTGGGCCTTGTAGCTTATGGCTTGTGGTTGGATGCCTTGGGGCAATGGTGGTTGAATGCCCCCATTTGGACCCTTCTAGGCCCATTGTATCTAAGTGTGGTTGAATGCCCACCTTAGTCTCTTGCTAGGCCCATCTCTATATTATCTAGGCCCGTAGCTTGTATGCTTAGTCTCGTAGGCTATCCCAGGTAAATGGGCCCCCACTAGAAGTTATATATTCCTTATGGAAAATTGGCTAAGTACTTAGACCCTTCATGGTTAGGTAGAGAGTTCATATTCACCTCATTAGCACCCCTATTCATCTTCATGGCCCACTCTCATACGCATTATATGCATGCTTGGTTGAGGTATGATTGACCATGGTTGTGCCATTGTGTAGGACATGTTAGTATCTCCCCTAGGGATGAAGTTTACCCTCTTGAGCATGATGGATGCTTGGGATTGATGCATGGATGATTGTGTGATTCATTCATCTGGCATTACATTACATGTGGATATTCGCCCTTGCCACATCAGAGCCGTAGCCACTACAGATATATCGTGGATGGCCATGTGTAGACACCAAAAATGATTCTTGAGCATTTGGGAGGCATAGGATGTCCTTGGGTGAAAGTCCCGAAACTTCCACGATACCGAGAAGATGCCTCAACGTCGAGACCGAGTGAAAAACACGAGCGCACGAGTGCCTTTATACCTTGAAGTCGCATCTCCCACTGCAACGTGGTCGGTTGGGAGGGGGTGTGGCCTTATCCGCCTGAGTGAGAGGGCAATAGTTTGACCAGCTTGTGAAATGGGTCCACTACCATTGAGCCTTAATGGTGATTGGTTGTCCACAGGTGGGTAGTGAGGTCTCCTACGCTCGTTTGACTATGCGGGTCTTGGAAAGCGACAATCATCCAGCAGTGTACTTAACCCTGGTGGATCCTTGTGATGGAACTGTACTTAATATGTAGATTCGGTATGAGGACTGGCATTACTTCGCATTGCATTGGCATCGGCTGTATAAGCCTTATGTTGCATCGCCTTGATATGGCATCCAGTACTCATGTATTGCATTGCATAGCCTTAGTACGGCTTACTGCATTTATAGCTTAGCCTTGGTATGGCTAGTGGCATTGGTATCATTCATGGTTCCCTCTGCATCCTCTTATTTCTTCTGAGCACCATTGTCACACACCTTCATCGCCCTCTATAAGCTTATGCACAATTGATGCGTGCAGGTGATCGTAGGTCAGTGCAATAGTGGTAGAGCATTGGATTGGAGTATGCTGAGGACCTGTTGTAGACTTTTCTCTTCTTTTCACACCTTATATATTTCCTCTTGAGCCTTATGTACCTGTAAAGTTTTAATTCTTAGTGGATTTTGCAATGTACTTCCTGTGGTTATATTCCTGAGATTTACTTGCTATGATCTTGGGTATGCTCGATTTGGATTAGACTCATGCTATGAAAATCCTCCTTATGGGATCGCAGGATTGGAATCTAAGTTAGGAGCTGAGAATGGGATGCTACGGAGGCTGTTGCGGCCGGAACCGGCTATCAAGTTCCTTGCGAGTCCGGTCTCCGAGTCCGGGGTGTGATAGTAAGTGTGTGCAAAAGGTAAGTGCCAAGTATGCATTATCAAAGCAATGTGGAAACATGCTGGTAAGTGCATAAATACCATCAACCTTATCTAGGCTATGCAATACAAAAACATAATAAGCTAATATCATATATTGAGGAAGAAATGTACGTCAACTATGCAATATGGAGACATAGTAAGCCAAATATAATATAAAAACATAGCAACCTAAAATTTCATATACCACGGATGTAATGCAATAGTAGTGCAAATGAGATAACCAAGCTGAGGTGTGAAGTCGGGATGATAGTACGTAGTTTTACAAACTATGGGGTCCATCACAAGGGACTTCCATCTAAACCAGTCTTATACCTAAATTTGGATAAATAGACTCAATGTAGTAAACTCCTAATCTCAGGTTGGTCGCGCGCCTCAACCGAAATCCTGGCCATTACGAAGGTATACATAATGATTTAGTTGCGCACCACCAGTCCGATTGGATAGTGAATGAATGAATGAATGAGTACGATGCTGAGTATGCCACTCCTACTCAATAAGTCAACAAATCATACCGTACATCTCTGGGATCATCACTCTACGTCAGCTTGTTGTCCCTATTCGAGCACGCAACTAGGTAAGTGTAAGAGACCTCACGATCCGTCTGCAAATATCGGGCCCGGCTCGTTGATAGCGGACCCATTCCTCATGCTAGTCAAACTTAGATATTTCCCCCTCACTCAGGCAGGTAAGGTCACACACCTTTCTAACCGACCACAACACAATGGGAGACGCGGCCTACTAGTATACAGCCCTCATGCGCTCATGTATATCCACTCGGTCTAGACATTAGAGCGTCCCCTAGCCTCGGGGGTTTAGGGTTTTCACCTAGGGATATCTGTGACACCCGTATGCTAGAACTAAACATTTTTGGTATCCCATCTGGCCATCTACAACATGCCTGTTGAGGCCACGATATTGATGTTGCTAGGGCATATGGTCGTCAAATCACAAAATACGAGATACATGAGTCATACCATCTAGTCATGCAGCAATCATGCACGTAACGTGCGCTCATGTAGGCAACTCCTCCTATCAGGGAGTCCCATAATAATCTGCCTTATGACATATGCAATGGTCAGCCACATCTCATAACAAACATGCAGATGATGCATATGGACATGTATCATGATGCTATACTATTACATACTCATAATCGGTATCGATAACCGGCATCGATAATTGGCATCGATAATCGGCCTCGATAATCGTAATTGGCCTATATGCAAGGTGAGGTCCGTAAATGAATAGCCGATCTAAACCATAATATAAGGATCGGCCCTCGGCCGTGGATATGCCAAATCTGGTAACACGGAGCCATCCATCTATGACGATGATGGACCATGTAACACCAATGGGGCCCAAAGATTTGGGTTAATCCACTTAGAGAATGATGAGAATGGGCCTAACACGGCCTAAGGGAAGGTCACAATATGAAAATTTAACCATCATTTCCCATCAATGGGACATTTAACCAACATTGCTCCCAAGGAGTGGCCCACATAGAGCCACACGTATAGTGGGCCCATGGCCTCACACAAGGGCCTAATATACATCACCATGGGCCTTACTCAAGGGCCTAATACACATCATGATGGGCCTCATTCATGGGCCACATATGCATCACATTGGGTCTCACTCATGGGCCTCATATACATCACATCGGGCCTCATCATATGAGCCTCACGTGCATCAAATGCGCTGCAATACATGGGCCTCATATACATCAAATGGGCCACGTCCCATGGGCCCGAATACATCACAACGGGCCACGTCCCATGGGCCTCAAACACATCACAATGGGCCTCTCATACGAGCCCAATACATATCACAATGGGCCTCATACAAGGACCTTATAAACATCGCATTGGGCCACACTCATGAGCCTTAAATACATTACAATGGGCCACAACCCATGAGTCATAAATACACCACAATGGGCCTCGTTAAATGGGCCATAAATACATCAAGTGGGCCCATTGCATCACAAGGTGGGCCTAATGGGGCAGCTCATAAGCTAGGAAAAGCAGATGGGCAACCTGAATCATACATCACGGGGCAACCCACTGTCCAGTAGACTGAATAGTGCGGATACAATAAATAAATCACAGTGGGCCCCACATCCTTGCTGGACGGCTTGGATATACAACACATTCATAAGGTGGGCACCTCGTATCACACCATCCAGCGATAGATAATGTGGAGAAATACAGACATCACGGTGCGCCCCAAATCGCATACCGTCCAAATGGACAGAGTGAATGCAAATACATACATCAGGGTGGGTCCCACCTTCCCACACATGTCACACGTGTGGGTGGGTCCCACACCCAAAATAGTTGGATGGTGTGTATAAAACACATACATTACAGTGGTCCCACTGTCCTGGGCAAATGGATGGTGGAGATATACATTGAGGTGGGTCCATGACCAGATGGACGGTTGGATGTAAGAAATACACATCAAGGTGGGTCCCATCCCACATGTGCAGCACGTGTGGGGTGGGCCCCACACGTCTACTGAAAATAGATGGACGGTGTGATATAATACATGCCTCGTGATGGGGCCACAGAACTTAATAACGTCAACAGTAGCTCAAGCTGCTGGTACCCACCGTCCCTTGGACAGTCTGGATACAACATTGCATCATGGTGGGCCCCACCTAGTGCCAAGTGGATGAACAGTTTGAATATAACATATACCTCATGGTGGGACCACAGGACTAGCTGACGTCAGTGGGCAGTAGCTGCTGCATGGGTACTCACAACAGATGGATGGTGTGGCTGTAGACCACATGCATAGAGGTGGGTTCCCGCTGTCCAAGGTCTGGACGATGTGGATGAGACCCATATGTCACGTGGGGTCCACAGGTGTGGGCCCACTAATGACGGACCAGGTTGATATAGGTGTTTTACCTTCGTCCAGGTCTATTCAAAACAGACATTCCGGTGGGCCCTGTCCACTGGACGGTCGGCCTAGCTGGCCGCTGGCCTCTATTAGTTGGACGGTGTGAACACCGTACATACATCAAGGTGGGGATCACACAGGTGGGTCACACAGCTCCATGATCGAGCTGTCAATAATGCTTTCTTGGTGTCCAGGGCCTGCTTAAGGATGGGCAACAAAATGCTACTGCTGGACGTCTAGCAGGGTGGGCCTGCTTGGCGGACGACATGGATGCGATACATATATCAAAGTGGGGTCCAACTAGGTGGGCCACACGACATCATCATCACCATAAAAAATATATGAGAGAAAGAGAGAGAAATGGCGGAGATGGGAGGAGTTTCGCTACTGTGAGCTCCTCCATGGACATGCATACATCAAGATAGGCTCCAAAATCATGTGGAACCTAAAAATCAAAATCCAGTGCCATCAACACCCACCGATTTCGCTCCTCCTAGGCTCCTTGAACTCCTTAACTCCTAGCCTTTCCCTTTTATGGAAGATAATGATGATTAAAGGGTTAGGATGGGAGATATGGGGGTAGGAAGTGGGCCACACCTAGCTTCTCCTCTCCCTTGGATGTTTCCTCTCTTTGATAGCTTATAATGGAGTGAGAAATGAGAGAAAGAGAGGAGTGGTGTTGTAAGGAGAGATGACATGGAGGGTATGGTGTTTGTTAACTTAGTGGTAAGAAAGGAATAGGATAGGTATGGGTGTTGTTGACTTTTGGGTGAGAGATGGATGGGTGAGTGATGGGCTGTACTTGATTGATTGATGTGATGTATGGGTAAAGATTCTCTTGGAATTCTCAACGCGCTGCGCTTTCCTCGAAATAAAGGCGGGCCCACACTCCTGTCCTGGGTATTGCATCGGCGCGCAAGACACGGCGTTAGAACTGCGGCGATGGCGTAGTCGCAAGAGTACAAATCTCAAGTCGAGTCGACTCGGGTTGATAGGGTGTAACTCAGGGTCGCGCGCAAACGTTGATTACAGATCACGGGTTGCCAGAATTCGAAAGAGAGGATCACGGGAGTCTAAGAAACGGTACGGACTAGGATACGGGTCTTCACTCTCCAACCATATAGTATTGCACGTGAATTACATGTTGAAGATACGACCAATAATCATTTTATAGAAGATTCTTTCGAAAAGAAAAGAAGAAGGATAGCACCACGAATTGTTTTATTTATTTTCTTCTGCAAACTTTGGTATGTAATAAGTTCTCATTGAGAGGATATTAAAAAATTATTTGTACGCTTTTTATCTTCGTAAATGTAACTGGATGTGATTTAAAAAAATAAATAAATTAATATGTGATTTTGAAGCATCCAATTTTTACATTATTAACACCTGCAATTATCGGACACAAGTAGATATTTGGGCCTTAAAAATTCTGGATGTTACACCAAAGGACTACTAAGCTAGTCCTTTGCGCAAAATCTCCAAGTGCTTAGCACATGCATGAAAGGATGCATGTGCAAGGTCCATGCCAGTCACTCATAGGCCGTTTGACAGCATAGAATTGAGGCATTTGGGGGTATTCCAAATCCAAAACCTGCCTTTTTTGCATTTAGCAGTAAAACGGTTGGGGAGGAGTTGGATTCCTGTACATTTCAAATCTCCATAAAGCAAGGATTTGAAATTATAATAAAGTATTATGATTCCAGACTCATCGTAATCTCTCCAACCGTTGGATACCTTCTACACTGAGATGGAGAATCGGACGTGCACATGAGTCAGCAACGCACGTGGCCCCATCATAATGTTGATGTGAAATTCACTCCGACCACTAGGTGCTTTAACCATCTTATGCTTAAGACCCAAAACTCAACCCCATTCATTATTTAGGTGAGCCACAGGATTCTAAACGATGTAAAAGCAATGTGGACCTTCCAAATTCTTTTCCTTGTTGTGGTCCACCTAAATCACAGGTGGACCTGATAATTTAGACCTAAGCTTAAATTTTAGTGTGGCATTTAATGGTTGGAGTGGATTTCATATAACTATTATGGTGGGCCTTCTAAAAACCGAGGGTTGATGTTTTCTCCCAACTATTTTTTAGTGTGGCCCACCTAAATCACGCGTTAGCCTGAATTTTTAGCCTTGAGTGTAATTTTCGATGACCCATCTAATGCTGAGTGAATTGCATGTACAAATCATTTTTAGCCTTGAGTGTAATTTTGGATAACCGATCTAATGGTGAGTGAATCGCACATAAAAATCACCATTTCCCTTATATGGATTGTCTTTGACCTAAAATCTATTTAACCTATTAAAAAGTAGAAAATAAATGTTTGTAAGCCCACTTTTGTATCCCATTTAAGGCTTGAAATTATCTTAATTTTAACCCAAGTATATGTTTTGATGGGCCTACTATAATAACTACCTACGGCACATATGTATACCATTTTGAAATATCACGGATGATTTAGTTGACCACATTCAGGCATGTCTAATGCTTTAGCAACGAAGGTTACCAAACAAAACCTTTGAATTCGGTACACAATTGAAGATTCGCATTACATTGGATTTGAATGTATTTGGTATTGAGAATCCAATGCATTCTAGATTAAAGCAACCGACTGCAAGCAACCAAAGGAACCCTAGACCTACATGGTAGTCCTTAAAAAAATAAATAATAATAATAAAAATAAATAAATAAATAAATAATAATAAAAATCAGCGTGGAGCATGGTTGCCGGTTTCTAAGCCGTCCATTTTTAGGTAAAGTACACCAGTCCATTTTCAGAGGAGAGAACATCCATGGAGGGCCCACTTAATCAGCTCCTCCGGAATTCAGGAACGTGTGCCACTGAGGCACCCGTGGAAGTATCCTAGTGAGAGTGGGTGATGCCGTGTCCACTTATTTGAGGTGGGGCCCATGCAAAGAAAACTCAAGTCTCAATCTACTTTTGGGCATGATTGCACCCTCCCAAAAGAGGGCATGTGATAATGGAAGGAGAATAACGCCACTCTCCACCACACACTTATCCTTCATCTCTTTGTTTTCGAATATAATAATTCAATATAACAAAGCTTTAGATTTCCATACCCTGTCCCCTTCTGACCCCATTTCTATTTCCAGATATATATTTTTTTAAAATAAAAAGTCTGTCTTCTTTTTCTCTTTTCCGTACCCTTTCAAATAGCTGTGCCTTCCAAACGCGTTTCTCTGCCTCCTTTTTTAAATTTTTTTTTTTTTTTTAAATTTAGTTTTTTTAAATTATTTTTTAAATAGCATGTTCAGCGGGACTGTCCTGTTGTTCATGTTCATGCACGCACATATCAATCCACACATTCGACTCTCTCTGGTTTACATGGGACGATCCTCATCAGGCAATCTTGATCTAAATGGCCCAAGTCGCATGCTTTGTATGATCCGTTTCGTTATTCCATTCATATGGTTCAACTGCTTTCTTTTGTTTGTAGGATGTGAACCATTGACTATATTCAGATCTTAGCCATTCATTTGCCATGTACACTGCTACCCTTAGGATCATCCAATCAATTTGATGAGTCTTTAGGTAGTGAGTCTGACTCTGTTTTAATATTGAGATTATGGAATCAAGTGCCGACGTGGTGTGTGTGATTATTAATATTACTTATTTATTTGTTTATTTATTTATTTTATGGGTCATAAAAGATTAACGGGCTTGATTATGGATTACGGAACCCCGTGCGCCCCAGGATTTAATGTCTACTTGCAATTCTTCCAAAGTTTGAAGGGCACGTTTGGCCGTCGTAGTAAATAATAGGGGAAGTGGTAGTGAGTTCCGTCCATCTGACATGACGCAGGTGAGCTTTGAATGAACCAAATAATTTTCTGTCTCTTATTGGCCTCAAAGGGCCAAAAGTACTGACCTTAAAAAGGCACATAACCATGACTGGCCACTTGTACCCACACGCATCTCAGATACACGCGCTTGTACGCATCATCATTTGTGAAAAACATAAAATAGAAGATCTTCAAGATCTGCCTTTGGAATCTTACTTTCCGTGAAAGGGGCTATTCTCCAATGTTCCTTCGCCGCAAAGTATTTCTCCGTGGCTACTCATCTATATGGCACGTGGTATACATTGATGTTGGCTTCATCCGAATCATCCAAATCAAGGGCTCCAGTCGACGATGGAGCATGACTCTAATCTGCACTGCTGATCGTATCCATTTCAACATGCTTTGGATGGTGACAAATTAGACGGTTAGCATCGTCTCATCTACTTAGATTGTTGGTCTATAATTCATTTTAAAATCAGGCCAATGTGGATTTGGATTGGTGTGCCACGGGTGATGAACACATATTGGATCTAAAGTTTGGATGTCACGGACTACGATTCGAATTCAAAGTGTGTACCCTTAAATCCAGTTATATGTTCCATGACCGAGACTGAAACTAAACCATCATCAATTGAGTAATTTACGACTGTACGACCCATTTATGGCCCAATTAGGAGACTAAGCCCACCTCATTTTCCTTTGAGAGAATACCCCTAGCTGTACGGACGCCTTTCCAAAGGTCGAAAATGCCCCTCCTTTTTCATTTTTAGTCCACCGTCTCATTTACGCCCAAAAACACGTCCGGACTCGTGTCTATCAACCCTCTCTCTTCTTTTCACCTATTTTCTTCACTAAATCACCATACAATCTTCATTTTCTTTACTAAATCGTCATATAATCTTCATTTTCTTCACTAAATCGCCATATAATCTTCATCATACTATCACATTACATATTCCCTGTTACATTCTCCTCGAGCCCAAGCGCATTCTTTTTACGAATGCACGTGAAATCTTGAAGACCTCTCTCCAAGTTTCACATCAACGCATTCTTATTCTTTTTCTGGAACACGGATTTCACTGAGTGTTAGGGAGTGATTGTAGTTCGCGGTCAACTACCTTGAAGTTTAAATTTTAGGTAAATTTGTAATTGTTTACATAGAAGACCATGGTTAATTTCACGTGGTCAATATCATGCATTGCTAAGTTAAATTTACGTGACCATCCAATTAGATGAAGTATCGTGGTCAATTTCACTCACTTTCTGGTCAATATACTGAATTGATCGGTCAACTTCATACACTACTTGGTGATTTTCACGCAATTTACTATCAAATTGTAGTGCGTTTCTGTAATACGACGTTGAATCTGTAGTGCATTTAGTGTAATACGTTTGTGAATGTTATATATTGAATACATCCATTGCTTTCTTTGAGCTTGTTTGGTTTTCCATAATCCAGGTAAATCGCCGTAAAGAAGTAATTATTACATTTTTTCACTTGTTTGGAACGAGTGAGTAATTTCACCTAGAAAACCCGTCTGAAAATGTTGCCTTAAATCCATGGGCCCACCATAATGTATATAATATATCCGTGTCGTCCATCTGTTTATTGAATTATGCCCATTCACTTCATGTTGTGAGGGCACTTCATGGTCATTTCAATGCATATCACGGTCATTCCTGCCTATTCCGTGTTGATTCACGGTCGTTTCGAGGCATTTCGTGGTCCAATCGCCTCACTTCATGGTCAGTTCCATGCATACCACGGTCAATCCTGCCTATTCCGTGTTGATTCATGGTCATTTTATAGGCATTTCGAAATCATGCCTCTTCATTTCACGGTCATTCTTGCCTATTCCGTGGATGATGTATGTTCTAAAGGAACAACAAGCATGGTTACTGGTTATCTTGTAAACAATTCCCTGTTGATTCACGGTCATTTCCAGGCACTTCATGGTCACTCCCCTTCACTTCACGGTCATTTGCGTGCACTTCACGGTTCACGGTCATTTCCAGGCATATCACTGTCACGCCCCTTCACTTCGAGGTCATTTGCAGGCATTTCACAGTCAATTCGCTTCAAACCATGATCATTCCCATGCATTTCACAGTCATTCCCAAACAATTTCGTGTTGATTCACGGTCATTTCCAGGCATCTCATGGTCATGCCCCTTCACTTCAAGGTCATTTGCATTGCATTTCTTCGTCAATTCGCTTCAAATCTTCGTCAATTCGCTTCAAACCATGATCATTTCCATGCATTTCACGGTCAATTCGCTTCAATTCATGATCATTCCCATGTATTTCACAGTCATCCCAAACAATTCCGTGTTGATTCACGGTCGTTTCGAGGCATTTCATGGTCATGGAAGGGTATTGAAGTCAGATGGAATTGAAGGAGCCTTTCTGCTTTTAGCAGCTCTCTCTTCATTTGCAATAATATCCACCATCATTGTGGAATGATGCTTCTACAACATCAAAACTCTTTCTAGATCTAGTTTTGTACTGGGAGGATACTTCCAATATTAACTTCTTCGTATCTACAACATTGCATCTAGTCCCAGATATTTCAACATCATACGAGCTCAAAGAAGCACTTCTACTTCTTGCAGATCCAGGTAATGCACCTTTTGAGTTTTTAATGAATTGCCTGAAATAAGATATGGATAAACTTCAGGTAATACAAATCTCTCGATTGCTATCTGTAGAAACAATCGAGAGATTTGTAGAAACAAAATTGATGTAAAATCCATGCCTACTACAAAAACCAGTCATTGAGAATAAATACTCTTGAGATCGGATCCAGGTTCGAATTCATGCCAGTGAGACTATAGTAAGAAACAGATAAGCACACACAAAACAGTAAATTTACTTCGCACCACTTTTGTTGAAGGGCCGTCTAAAAAAAAAAGAGATTCATTTACAAACAACCATCTCAATTCCGGCAAAGCTTGTACAGTAGCTATTCCAGATTTGCTTGCAACATTTGTAGCCCCATTGACTATCCTTCTGTAACACCCCGAACTTTTCAATACCCGAGTATTGGAAGTCCTCCAGTGTTACCATAAATTTAACTTAGTATATATATGCGTACGGTACCAATCTAGTCAACCTAACCGTACATCCATCCTCCAACATGAATCTGACAGATTATGAATGATATTCATCCATAAATCAAGTCGTCCGACCATTGCTCATTTAGTTCGATATATGTACCTTCCTTTAACTAAATCAATGAATAAGTCTTTATTTATAATGATTTAAATATAAGTCCTTTTGTAAGAATTGCTTAGAAAATGACATATAATCATCTAGAACCATTAGATTTCACAAAACTCTTAAATCAACAATAATTACAAAAATGCCATCGACATATTCCCTGAATTTCAACTCACAAGGTTCTCATGATCCGTTTTGTGTAAAACTTTATACCAGGCCTAATTATCATAAATCAACCGTACACATCAAATTTAAGCCCTTAGATCACATTAATTTAGCTACTTGATCCATACATCCGTCCGTACACTTATCAGATCAAGATTCTGATCCGTTCACCTTGTTCACACCATATGAATATGCCTAACTCACCATTAGGATCAGAATCTGAGAAACTTTCATGTATAAGAAAGTCACTCGAATCTAACGTTATATAAGTCTTATCCCTAATCACTCTGGAAACCCACTTTGTGTTTATCTATTCACAAAATTGACCATACATCCACCCATATGCATGGTTAGAGTGCTAACCATAAAACTTCCTTATTTTTAACAAGTCACTTGACCGTCCATCAGGTTTGGATCCGCCAAATGAGCCATCTGAATATCAGGATGAATTGGTCATTGTGAAGAACTTCGGGTGTAAGTCTCAACTACCTGGTAACTTGTCAATCGGAGGTATATAAATGTCATTTTGAATTACGGAATGTATAGGCCACTAAAGAAGCATCTTAGACATCCTAGGGAGTGTGAGTGTGCACGTTCCAACTCCAAGCCAAACTGAGTCAGGTAAACCTTCTCTCCATCTCCTCTTGAGACTCCAAACTAAGCTAAACAAGGACTTCATCAGGTCTTGTATCAAGCTGAAATTGACCCTTGTATCAAGCTGAAAACAGGCTTTGAGAGGAGCCAAAATCAGGCCTTTCTGGCCCCTACAATAGACTGAAAATGGCTCTCCAGTTGGGTTATTATCTGGGCTGAAAGCCAGCCCAAAACTGAGCTGAAAATAGGCCTCAGCTGGGCCATGATACCAGCCTTCAGCTGGTGCGTGAGGTAGGCTGAAACTAGCCCACGTTCTGGGCCTAGACTAGCCTCAAAACTGGGCTGAGATTAGACCCAATTCCACTCAAAAGGGACTGGGCCGTGGTCAGTGAAGTTTGGGCTGCAATCTGGGCCTGACTTCAGCCTTGCTCCATCTCAAGTTGGGCCGCAGCTGACTCCAAATTCCAATGGGCCTCACTATACAATGTAGCGGGCCACACCTAAGATCAAAATGCACATGGGCCCCACCATATATACAGTGGGCCGAACTCTGGTCCAGATCTGTGGACTGAGATCAACCTTAGTTGGGGCTGTAATGTGGGCCATGGGCAGCCCCTATCATGAGCCACATTTTGGGCTGAGAACAGTCCTGGATTTGGGTTGAAATTAGCCCCAGTCTAAGCCTAAAATCAGGCCCAAGATTAAGTCCAGTTCGGGCCTTAGGCAAGGCCAAACTAGTGGCCCAATTTCCCATATTAATGAGCCCTTCAGACCCACACTAGGCTATTATTTTTGTATTATTGATATTATTATTGTTAGGATTGTTAATATTAGTAAAGATTAGCCATTAGTAAATGATCTATACTAATATTAGTTATGGTAGTCAAGAATAAAATAAAATAATATAATATCATTGCTAAATACTAGTGTCTTGTTTTGTCACTCTTAAATATTATTATAAAGTGTGGATTATAATGATAATTATCATCGTAATGATTTTTAGTAGCATGTTAGCTAATATTAATACTGTCATTAATATTAATAATTAGCTTATAGTTACTAGGTTAGCATGGTAAATAAATTTTACATTAATTAGCGTTCAAATCCCAGAAATATGAGCTTAGAACTAAACTCTAGGATGAAAATCCTAATTTTACATCAAAACCCTAAGATAAGTAAATTCAAAACCCTAGGCCATGACCTTAAACCTAGGTAGTACGTAGAACTTGGATCTAATTGTACAAGTTCATGATTTTTGATAGGATACGATTCTAAGGGTGCAATTACTTAGCGACACTAGAAGGCGATTCAAAGTATAAGGTGATGATTCTTCCCCTTGAGCTTTCCATCTTCTCATTAGCTTAAGTTATAGTTTTTATTTAAATTTATATTTAATATCCCTCTCTTATAATCACATGTGTTAGCTGGTGGAAATTGAATTGCTATATTGCCTGCTTAATGTTCATCTTATATGATTGTTCATGGATTATTTGTAGATTGCTTATGGAACTTGAATTGGTACACCAGTGGGAAACCCCCACCTATATGTGTACACCCATACTTGGGATGTAACCCGACTGGTTGTGATAGTAATGGACCTTTGGCTTAGTGGTTATTGAATGATGGTTTAAATTAACCAGTAATGTGGGCCTACCATCCAGGGTTGTTGTGTCCAACGGTTTTCAAGGATGGTCTTTTATCGCATGATTTTGATACTCGCCCTATGTGGCTTATTTTGATATTTGCCGTATGTGTCTTGCTTTGATATCATCGTACGTGTCCTTGTCCTGGTATTTTCCCTATATGGGCTCGATGTTTTTATACTATGTAACCATACGATGGTAAGCCCCATATGTTGTAATATGATTGACCACTAGTTGATGAGTTTCCATTAAACATCCTAAGATGGTAGTCTCATGAGCCGGGGATGGTGGTAATGGGACACTATGCCCGAGCTGTCGGCCTATGCTGGGCTCTGAGCTCCCCATAGTGACCTTGAGCTTACCTAAATTGGCTGATTGTAACTGGACTAATAACGGTTTGGCTAATCATGCATCTATAGCATGTTGGCGATGACGGGTGACTAATCTGGATGCTGTAGCACGTGCCCTTAGGATCTTCGGGGTATCGTTTCGCTATCTCCCAGACCACCGACTATCGACCCCTGTCCGACTGGATGATTTTTCCAGGTCGATGATTTGCATGGGTGACGAGCCCAAGTCCGGCTGGATGTGCATCCCCAGGCCGATGTGCATACATGCATCCATGCATTTAAAAAGATTGCATCATGTATTATTTTGATTGCTTTGTTGTTTTATAACTATATGCTTACCTAATGCGGCGGTGTGTAATCTTGAGGGGAATTC
The DNA here is from genome assembly GCF_029962835.1 of Magnolia sinica. Classification (NCBI taxonomy): domain Eukaryota; kingdom Viridiplantae; phylum Streptophyta; class Magnoliopsida; order Magnoliales; family Magnoliaceae; genus Magnolia; species Magnolia sinica. The sequence continues at coordinate 45,857,306 of NC_080580.1, forward strand.
ACATTGAGCTGGCCACTCATCCATCAAATATACAACCGTACAGGTAGTGCAGGTGGCCTCGTATATTGGTGAGGAGCAGGCTATGGTTGACAATGGTGCATGATTCTATTTGCTAAGGGTTGCTATAGGATTTCACAATTCAAGATTTTTACAGTTTACCTTGTTTCACATGTAATATTATGTCACTTTGTATTTGTAAGAATGTGGACATTGGTTTGTATAAGTCATTATGGGCAACCACTTGTATATTTTAAATGAAAATTTAAAACTTTCCTTTTAGCTTACTTGTCCATTCTACGCTCATTTGCTTACTCTGATAAAGAAAAGAAAAAAAATACGTGAATTTGACCATCCTTTAAGATTAACACTCGGGTTTTTGGAAAACGAGTCACATACTCGGGTCCTGAAAACACGGGGCATTACACCTTCCACCAGAAACCCCAAACAGTTGTGTGGTTATTGATACAAACATCTTCTTTATACTTGCTCCTTGGAAGAGATCTCTTGCAAATACACCATACTAAATTAGCTCCTCCACGAAAAGAGAAAAAAAAGGTTCCTCATAAGAGGTTGACCTATACCATCAATTTGCAAGTAATTGAAAGAAATTTTCATTTTTATGCTGATATTAATTAAAAACTTATAGCACAAAGTGTTTGGGGGGTATAATCAGTCTTAATCGAATGAATGGCTTGTGACGGGTGGCATGGAGGAACAAGATTCATGTAGTTGACCCCAATTAATATGGGTAAGGCTCAGATGATGATGATGATAACACAATGTTTGAGAAGTGTCGAATGAACTTGGGAAGTAAGTGTACTTGTGATTTGGGGTATTCTGCATATGGTTCAATGTGTAATAGAGTAACACTTTGATGATTTGGTACAATATGCCCAATTTGTAATCGTATTGTCTTCTTCACCAAATATCAGAAAAGATCTTTTTTTTTTAGTAAACTTATGTTCTAATATTCTAATTAATCAACGGGCGGTTCAATGTGGGGTATCGACTCAACCCTCCGTCACCCCAGCGATCTTTGAACTATCTCCCCATTTACAAAGAATTCAGCTACAGTTCAAAAAACAGGGCATAGGAAATTCCATCAATCTCGGTTAGAAGCGATTTGACCGCGAAGTGCCTGCAAATGACCCCAAAGTGAAGGGAATTGACCGCGAAATGCCTCGAAACGACCGTGAATCAACACGGAATTGTTTTGGATGACCGTGAAATGCATGGGAATGATCATGGTTTGAAGCGAATTGACCGCGAAATGCATGCAACTGACCGTGAAGTGAAGGGAATTGACCGCGAAATGCCTCGAAACGACCGTGAATCAACACGGAATTGTTTTGGACGACCGTGAAATGCATGGGAATGATCATGGTTTGAAGCGAATCAACCGCGAAATGCATGCAAATGACCGTGAAGTGAAGGGAATTGACCGCGAAATGTCTCGAAACGACCGTGAATCAACACGGAATTGTTTTGGACGACCGTGAAATGCATGGGAATGATCATGGTTTGAAGCGATTTGACCGCGAAGTGCCTGCAAATGACCCCAAAGTGAAGGGAATTGACCGCGAAATGCCTCGAAATGACCGTGAATCAACACGGAATTGTTTTGGATGACCGTGAAATGCATGGGAATGATCATGATCTGAAGCGAATTGACCGCGAAATGCATGCAACTGACCGTGAAGTGAAGGGAATTGACCGCGAAATGTCTCGAAACGACCGTGAATCAACATGGAATTGTTTTGGATGACCGTGAAATGCATGGGAATGATCATGGTTTGAAGCGATTTGACCGCGAAGTGCCTGCAAATGACCCCAAAGTGAAGGGAATTGACCGCGAAATGTCTCGAAACGACCGTGAATCAACACGGAATTGTTTTGGATGACTGTGAAATGCATGGGAATGATCATGGTTTGAAGCGAATTGACCGCGAAATGCATGGGAATGATCATGGTTTGAAGCGAATTGACCGCGAAATGCATGCAACTGACCGTGAAGTGAAGGGAATTGACCGCGAAATGTCTCGAAACGACCGTGAATCAATACGGAATTGTTTTGGACGACCGTGAACTACATGGGAATGATCATGGTTTGAAGCGATTTGACCGCGAAGTGCCTGCAAATGACCCCAAAGTGAAGGGAATTGACCGTGAAATGCCTCGAAACAACCGTGAATCAACACGGAATTGTTTCGGACGACCGTGAAGTGCATGGGAATGATCATGGTTTGAAACGATTTGACCGCGAACTGCATGCAAATGACCGTGAAGTGAAGGGAATTGACCGCGAAGTGCCTCGAAACGACCGTGAATCAACACGAAAATGTTTGGGATGACCCTGAAATGCATGAGAATGATCATGGTTTGAAGCGATTTGACCGCGAAGTGCCTGCAAGTGACCGCGAAATGTCTCGAAACGATCGTGAATCAACACGGAATTGTTTTGGATGACCGTGAAATGCATGGGAATGATCATGGTTTGAAGCGATTTGACCGCGAAGTGCATGCAACTGACCGGGAAGTGAAGGTAATTGACCGCGAAATGTCTCGAAACGACCGTGAATCAACACGGAATTGTTTTGGATGACCGTGAAATGCATGGGAATGATCATGGTTTGAAGCGATTTGACCGCGAAGTGCATGCAACTGACCGGGAAGTGAAGGGAATTGGCCGCGAAATGTCTCGAACGACCGTGAATCAACACGGAATTGTTTTGGACGACCGTGAAATGTATGGGAATGATCATGGTTTAAAGCGATTTGACCGCGAAGTGCCTGCAAGTGACCGTGCAACTTAAGAAACTAGAAGAAGCACACTATAAACACAACTTGGATAACATGGAGTGTGTACCAACACGGGCATGTAATAAAAAGCTAACCTATAAAAGCAAACCAAAAACAAAATATTTCAAACGCGTTAGAAAAAAAAATACAAAAAAATTACACTTCGATATATCGAATGTAACACGATATATCGAAGATATCGATATAATTGAAACTTAATCGATTAATTCTATAGTAAGTTGTCGATTATATCGGAATTTAGTCGATATAATATCAGTAAGTCATCCTTACAAATGACCGATATATCGACTCATGTTCGATTGATCGAAAATGGTCACACTCTGTCCAGCGACGTAATGCTTTTTAAATTGTATTATCGATATAATCGAGTACATGTCGATATATCTAAGTATCGATATATCGAAGAGTATTCGATATATCGACTATAGTTCGATATATCGATAAGTTCCAGAAAATGTCCAGCTTCTGATAGTGGTATGGGCTTTATGCAAGGGCTTAATGGAGATGACCGTTGTAACAATCAATAATATTTACAACCTTAACCTGACGAGAAATAGTATTTGGAGTGCACGGGCAATGAGATGCCCTTTTGGCTGTTAATGTAAAGTTTCGGTTGAAATTCAGATTACACACACAAACATGTTGATGGTTCGAAATTATTTGAGGAGACCTTTTGCGGCGATGTATCATAAAAGGTGTCCCTAGGCATGGCATTTCTTACAGATGGAGTTGAGTGGAACCTTTTTCATTTATATTTTTTGCATGCAACCGGAAGGTTTACTTTCACCATCATTAAATTACCTTCGATTCACTAATGACCGCACTTTTTTCCATGCCTCTCCTAACCCACAATATTGCAAGATATCAGTCACTGCCTTTCACTGTAAACACACTGTATCGAGATCGTCGATATCGATTCAAAATACAAAAAACTTTCAGAAATTACAGCAATTTGACCGCAAAATGCATGCAAATGACCATGGAGTGAAGGGAATTGACCGCGAAGTGCCTGCAAGTGACCGCGAAGTGAAGGGAATTGACCGCGAAATGTCTCGAAACGACCGTGAATCAACACAGAATTGTTTTGGATGACCGTGAAATGCATGGGAATGATCATGGTTTGAAGTGAATTGACCGCGAAATGCATGCAACTGACCGTGAAGTGAATGGAATTGACCGCGAAATGTCTCGAAACGACCGTGAATCAACACGGAATTGTTTTGGACGACCGTGAAATGCATGGGAATGATCATGGTTTGAAGCGAACTGACCGCGAAATGCATGCAACTGACCGTGAAGTGAAGGGAATTGACCGCGAAATGTCTCGAAACGACCGTGAATCAACACGGAATTGTTCTAGACGACCGTGAAATGCATGGGAATGATCATGGTTTGAAGCGAATCAACCGCGAAATGCATGCAAATGACCGTGAAGTGAAGGGAATTGACCACGAAATGTCTCGAAACGACCGTGAATCAACACGGAATTGTTTTGGACGACCGTGAAATGCATGGGAATGATCACGGTTTGAAGCGATTTGACCGCGAAGTGCCTGCAAATGACCCCAAAGTGAAGGGAATTGACCACGAAATGCCTCGAAACGACCGTGAATCAACACGGAATTGTTTTGGATGACCGTGAAATGCATGGGAATGATCATGGTTTGAAGCGAATTGACCGCGAAATGCATGCAACTGACCGTGAAGTGAAGGGAATTGACCACAAAATGTCTCGAAACGACCGTGAATCAACACGGAATTGTTTTGGATGACCGTGAAATGCATGGGAATGATCATGGTTTGAAGCGATTTGACCGCGAAGTGCCTGCAAATGACCCCAAAGTGAAGGGAATTGACCGCGAAATGCCTCGAAACGACCGTGAATCAACACGGAATTGTTTTGGATGACCGTGAAATGCATGGGAATGATCATGGTTTGAAGCGATTTGACCGCGAAGTGCCTGCAAATGACCCCAAAGTGAAGGGAATTGACCGCGAAATGCCTCGAAACGATCGTGAATCAACACGGAATTGTTTCGGATGACCGTGAAGTGCATGGGAATGATCATGGTTTGAAGCGATTTGACCGCGAACTGCATGCAAATGACCGTGAAGTGAAGGGAATTGACCGCGAAGTGCCTCGAAACGACCGTGAATCAACACGGAAATGTTTGGGATGACCCTGAAATGCATGAGAATGATCATGGTTTGAAGCGATTTGACCGCGAAGTGCCTGCAAGTGACCGCGAAGTGAAGGGAATTGACCGCGAAATGTCTTGAAACGACCGTGAATCAACACGGAATTGTTTTGGATGACCGTGAAATGCATGGGAATGATCATGGTTTGAAGCGATTTGACCGCGAAGTGCATGCAACTGACCGGGAAGTGAAGGGATTGACTGCGAAATGTCTCGAAACGACCGTGAATCAACACGGAATTGTTTTGGACGACCGTGAAATGCATGGGAATGATCATGGTTTGAAGCGAATCAAACGCGAAATGCATGTAAATGACCGTGAAGTGAAGGGAATTGACCGCGAAATGTCTCGAAACGACCGTGAATCAACACGAAATTGTTTTGGACGACCGTGAAATGCATGAGAATGATCATGGTTTGAAGCGATTTGACCGCGAAGTGCCTGCAAATGACCCCAAAGTGAAGGGAATTGACCGCGAAATGCCTCGAAACGACCGTGAATCAACATGGAATTGTTTTGGATGACCATGAAATGCATGGGAATGATCATGGTTTGAAGCGAATTGACCGCGAAATGCATGCAACTGACCGTGAAGTGAAGGGAATTGACCGCGAAATGTCTCGAAATGACCGTGAATCAACACGGAATTGTTTTGGATGACCGTGAAATGCATGGGAATGATCATGGTTTGAAGCGAATTGACCGCGAAATGCATGCAACTGACCGTGAAGTGAAGGGAATTGACCGCGAAATGTCTCGAAACGACCGTGAATCAACACGGAATTGTTTTAGATGACCATGAAATGCATGAGAATGATCATGGTTTGAAGCGAATCAATCGCGAAATGCATGCAAATGACCGTGAAGTGAAGGGAATTGACCGCGAAATGTCTCGAAACGACCGTGAATCAACACGGAATTGTTTTGGACGACCGTGAAATGCATGGGAATGATCATGGTTTGAAGCGATTTGACCGCGAAGTGCCTGCAAATGACCCCAAAGTGAAGGGAATTGACCGCGGAATGCCTCGAAACGACCGTGAATCAACACGAAATTGTTTTGGATGACCGTGAAATGCATGAAAATGAACATGGTTTGAAGCGAATTGAATAACTCAGTGGGTCCTCGGTCTGTTAACTCAGTCGGTGCTCAGTCACTTTCATGCTCTTCATTTAGTTTCATATCTAATTTTATTCTTTGTTTAAACAACTCTCAATGTGGGCGATTTGAGTCCTGATTTCGCTCATTTATCAGGACATGGCATACCATTAAGCATTTTTAAAAAATGAAATTGAATTGGGGACCGTGCGAATAAGTACTATAATATACTGTGGGGTCCACCCAAACAAAGCTTAATATTTTTAAAATTTGAAAATGGATTGTGGACGGTGCGCATATATAGTAAAATATATAATGGGGAAGAAAAAATGAAAGCAGGGATTACAATATACCTGCCATTCGAGGCTTCTTAGCTGGGGGGACCATATTTTGTCCTATCTTCGGCTCAAAAAAGTCGAAAAAGACGTCTATGAGGTGTGTATTTTCAACCAGATAAAGGGGAAAGAAGGAAGCGGTAAAAGAAGGGTTTTACTGCTTCAATGGACAGTCAGAGGGTGGAGAAGTGATCAGAAATTGGTAATCTACGGGTTGGATGAACGATCAGAGAGAGAAAAAAGGAAAAAAGCTAGGATTTTTTTAGTGGAGACGCAACTGGCAGCGGCAGTAAAACCCATCGTTTACACCAGGGGCATTTTCGACCTTTGGAAAGGCGCCCGTACAGCTGGGTCGTATTCTCACAAGGGAAAATGAGGTGGGCTTAGTCTCCTAAATGGGCCATAAATGGGTCGTACAGTCATAAATTTCTCATCATCAATTGCTTGAAGGTATACATTCAACCATTCTAAATTCGTTACAGATTCTAAGTTTCACACGTGCACATTATATAATTCCAAACATGTCCATTAAATGTAACTATCACATTTGCTAATCTAACTCCACTAAATCTATCCATTTAAGATTTTATTCAATCATAAGTATTAACAATTGTCCGGCATAAATGCCTAGTAACAAATATCCTAACAATGTTTAATTATAAATAAATAATATAAAGAAACTTTGAAATTCGTGACCAACAGTTCATGTCAACAATCACACCGTTCGCAGCAAATTCATCCTCGGATAAATATGGCCACTGATCCTATGGGTCATCCATCATCTTGGCCTCATTCTCTAACACCTAATTTTCATTTCCAATCTTGATCACCTATGTAAGGTTGTCATTCAACAAACATCAGGTAACCAGGCCTAGTGAGAGAATCCATCATGGTTCATACACGACACAATTAGGATATCCTAGAACAACAAAGTAAAGAAATCCAAGTATGTGTATGAATGTAGGAATGACATGAAATGTCATGCTTCAAATGGGATAATCGCCCACTTGCTTGAGTTGGATATCCGTCAATCCTCACTTGCACCTGGCAGGCTTCTACCATGTTAGGTAGGCATGGGCAAGGCTCGCATCTACACCTTGAGTAAGCTTCCATTTGCAGTCGACACCTGATAACGATTCTACCAGGAAATCATCCAAGGAGATCCCCTAGGAACCTAGGCATGATGTGTGCATGAAAGTCATCTAGAGTGATGCAATGCATGTGGTGTAGGCTCAATGCTCAATGCCTTGACATACACACATTGTCGTATACATCTCTCCAGATGAGAAGAAACATTGATTTCATGAATGCAATGATACATAACTTCAAATATAAGAGATTCATAGTAATAGTCGATTCTTCACTATTAGTCATATCTCAACCATTAAACTTAATATGCAACACAATCACTCATACATCAATATATTAACTTAACATCACAATATAATGATCATAGCAATTCAATCCATCTTAATCATTTATACTTGGTATAGATAAATCAACATAACAATCGTACATGTTTGAATCTGGGATCCCTAACAAATAATGTGAAGAAAATCATGAATTAATCAAATCATTCCATCCAATGGGACCCATCTTTGATCAACTCACGATGACCCTCTCTCATTCATTTATTTATAATTAACCTAAGGTTATTTATAACTTAATAATCCATTTTTCACATTTTAGAACCTGATAGATTAGCAAAGGGATCTGTCGATCAATCGAGCCAAATCAAGTCCCTCAATCAAATCGAGAAAATTAAAATTAATTCATTTTTGTCGCTGGAATGTTTTTGACATTTTTAGAAAAACCCTTCGATCGATCGAGTCTGGTCGATGACCCATCGATCGAATCAAACATAGATCGATTGAATCGAAAAAAAAATCAAAAATTTCCAATTTAAGTCGTTGGACATATTTCGATCGATCGAAGCACCCTTTAATCGAATTGATAGAGGTTGTTTATTCTCTGTTACATGATCCGATTTTGGCAAAACTTAGATTTTTCTTGTTTTTAACTTATTATAGATTTTCCACACACATGGTTTGAATCTAAACCATCCACTAACTTCCACAATATCAATTTTGGGGAAAGCTAAAGGATTGCACAAATCTATACCATCAAAGATCCACAATCATCACATGACTTGATTTAATCATTAATATCATCCTTGATCGTTGTGGACAATCCAACGATCAGATCCTTTCAAAATTTTGGGTAACATCCTAGATCTAACCCGTAGTCAACATGAATGGTGTAAATCGATCTGAAACATCGAAAATCCATTGAATTAATAAATATGTAAAACAATGACCGAGATTTACTCTAATCTGTGTAGCCCACCCAATGGTTAGATCATTCTAAAATTTGGGACACATGATCCGAATGGATTTCAGCTAATACTGATAGATGGTCCCATGTTAATTTCCACAATAAGAGATCTCGCTCAAAGACTTCATTTATTCTCCAAAACTTCCCAAGGATCAAAGCAATGAACGAAGGCCGATTTGTCATGTTCATGGTGTAGATCCGGGGGTTTTAATCAAAATCACTAAGAATAAATAAATAAATAAATAAAAAGGGTATGGGAACCTACTGGGGAGAGCTTTCTTACATAAGCCTCCCCCTCTCTTTCTCTCTTTTCTCTATTCCTAGTTTTCGCATGAGAATTCTCTCTATGATCCCTTCTTATAAAGTGAGAATTCCCGGATCTAGAACGGTTTTAACTGATTTTATAATTCTGTGCAAAAAATTATTAATATTGTGGCATGAGTCGATCCTTTGACCTCATTCGCAACCTAGAGTAACGGTAGCACGAGTCGATCCTCCAACATCTCCTTTATCTAAGAGTGCTTCTACTAGCATGCTAAGTGATTGTTTTGGTTATTAATTACTGTCACGCCCCAAACTCGGAAACCAGACTCACAAAATTTTCGTTCGCCGAATCCAGCGCCGACAACATCCGTAGTACCCCAATCTCGGCTCCCGGCACCCATATACTAGGTTCCGATGCTAGGATTCTACAAGGAGGATTTCTAACATGATTTTGATTTATAATAAGCATAACCATGAGTATAACCCATGAACAATAACCACAAGAACACCATCACAAAATTTACTATGATAAAAAACTTTAAGGTACAATGTGTATGAAGGGAAATACAAGGTAATGATAATAACGGAAACTCCTGAAGCTCGACTGCACGCTCTTATCGCGGTGAAGCTACGGCTGTGACCAAGCGTCACCTGCACGCATCAATCATGCATAAGCTTATAAAAAGCTTAGAGGGCGGTGTAAGTGTGTGCGCAATATGAGCATGCTCAAATTGTCGTACCAAGGAAATTGAGTATGACAAATCATGCTGATGAGTACACGAATGTGATCAGCCATACCAAGGCTATGCGGTGCAAGATATGAATGATATCGGCCATATCGAGGCCATGCGATGCGAGAAGCAACTCAAGCATACTAATCCTCATCCAAATCCACATATCAATGCAGCTCATCTAATATTAGTACAATTCTCATTCTGGATAATCACCAGGGTCTAGTATACTCTACGCCAACTTGCTGCCCCTATCCAAGCGTACAACTGGGTGGGTAGAAGAGACCTCACTATCCGCCTGCCAATATCAGGCCTGACTTGTCGATAGTGGACCTATTCCTCAAGCTGGTCAAAATTAACCTAAAAAGTGCCCCCTCACTCAGGTGGGTAAGGTCACACCTCTTTCCAATTGACCATGATGCAGTGGGAGACGGCCTACTGGTATATAACCCTTGTGCGCTCATGTATCCACTCGGTCTCGACGTTGGAGTCATCATTTGTTACCATCGGGTTTAGAAATTTTCACCCAGGGACATCTATGACGCCCTGATGCTAGAACAGTATTTCCGGTATCCAATCTGGCCATCCACGATGTGTTTGTGGAGGCTATGACCCTAATGTTGCTAAGGCATATAGTAATCACAATCACATAAATGCAAATTACATGAGTCACGCGGTCCAATCATGCATCAATCCTGCACATACCGTGCGCTCGTGTGGGATAACTCCGCTTATCAGGGAGTCCCATAAACAATCTGCCTGAAGGCATATGCTATGATTAATCACTCCTCATATCAAGCATACATATGATGCGTATGAGTATGGATCATGGAACTATACTAAACATGTTATGTGGTGATGGATCCTGTTCATAACGAAGAAGGGCCTAAAGGGCCTACACACTATAAGTATGGGCCTATCAATAGGCCCTAGGGAGAGTTACAATGCGAACATTTAACCATCATTGCTCTTATAATGTGGACGTCAAACCATCATTGCTCCCAAGGCATAGCCGCCAAAACATCATTACATACATCGTGGTGGAATCTCATATCGCAATGGGCCTCATATGCATCATATTCAGCCCACACAAAGGCCTCGCATATGTCTCATTGGGCCTCATATAAATCAAATGGGCCGATCGAATGGGCCGAATCAAATGGGCCGAATCAATGGGCTGAGTCGAATAGGCTGAGTCGAATGAGTTGAGCCGAATAGGCCGAGTCGAATGGGCCGAGTCGATGCCGAGTCGAATGGGCAAAGTCAAATAGGCCGAGTCGAATGGGTCAAGTCGAATAGGCCGGGTCGAATGGACCGAATCAAATGGGCTGAATCAAATGGGCTTATCAAAAGGGCTGAATCAAATGGACTAAATCAATTGGGCCTATCAAATCGGCCGATATAAATGGGGTGAATCAATCAGGCCGATCAAATGGGCCGAATCAAATAGGCCGAATCAATTGGACGTATCAAATGGGCCGATATAAATGGGCTAAATCAAGTGGGTTGCTCAAATGGGCCGAATCAATTGGACCTATCAAATGGGCCGAATCAAGTGGGCCGCACCACTACACCAATCATCTATTATTAGGGATCATTTTAGAGTATTATATAAAAAAAATGAATCATATCAAAAGATCAACTAGACCATACCACAAATGGCAGTGAAGGTAATGTTTTTCATTATTTAGACCAGACAGGGCCACCACAACATTTATTTTCCACCCAATCTGTTCATAAGGTCACAAGACCTGGCTAAAGAGGAAAAACAAATATCATTTGATCTAGAACTTTTTGGGATCCTTGAAGGATATCAATGGTGGATGTTCAAACCCACTGTTGTTATGGTGTGGTCCACCTGATAACTGGATCTGTCTTATTTTTAGTCCCAAGTCTTGAGATAGACTTGCCAAAAGGATGGACGGTTGGGCTAGATCACATACATCAGGGGTGGGGTCCATGTACGTGGCCCACCAGAGATATGAATCTGCTTCATTTGTCTAGAGTGTTACTGCTACATGTGCAGCAGTAGCTGATATCAGCCGCTGGCCCACCGTCAAATCAGATGGACGGTGGGGATTTAAAATGGATGGAGGGTGTGATATGTACATGCCTGGTGGGGCGCATGTGGCGTGCCAGATGGATGGACGGCGTGATTTATACATACATCATGGTGGGTCCCACAGCAGATGGGCCCCACTACAGATGCAGCGTCAGCTGCTATGACAGTACATGTGGGTCCCACCACCATATATCTAAAGCTTATATGTGTATATATAATATTATATTATATTTATATAAGATAATATAATATCATATAATATAATATATTATATTATACAATAATATAACATAATATAGTGGAGCTATAAAAAGCCACCGTCCAGAGCCTTGGATGCTCTGGACGGTGCTGATCTTCACATAAATCATGGTGGGTCCCACATATGTGGCCCACCTCTCATACATAAATAATGTATAATATATATATTATATTAATATATATCATACTTTCTCTCTCTCTCACTCTCTCTCTCTCTCTCTCTTTTTAGTTAGCTGGTTGGTACATTCCAGCGTGGGGATCTCCACCGTCCCAAGTGGATGGTGTGGACCTCCACCTCCAATAGGATGGGCCACACCGTCTGATGGACAGTTTATATATAACACATTTGTGGGGCCCACTCCATCATGATAGATATATATATAGAGTGAGAGAGAGACAATGATGGAGGGGCCTCGCCACTATGGGCCCCTCATGATTACAACACATACATCAAAATGGGTCCCACCTTCAAGTAGGCCCTCAAACGCAAATCGTCAGTAGATCACCCACCTAACAGCCTTCTCATTTAGCTCCCTGGACTCGTATGCTCCTTGCCTTCAATTTTAATAGAGGTTGATAGTGAATGAATGGTTGAGATGGGAGATGAGAGGGTGGGAAAGTGGGCCACACATGTTTTGGGAGAGAGAGCTTGGGCGTTGGAAGCTCTTATGGGATTTGGGAAATTGCTAGAGAATGAGAGATAGAGGAATGATGGATTGATATGGGATGGGTGGAATGGGTGTTGTAAGGAAGGGTAATGGGAAAGCATGGGTTTGTTGGAAATTTTGGTAAAAGAGGGATGGATAGGAGAGAGTTGACTTGGGAAAAAGGAGGGATGGGTGTTGGTACTTGGGATAGGTTGAGGTGGCATTGAGGTATGGTGGTGTACTTGACTTGATTTGATGTGACATGTTGTAAGGATTCTCTTGAAATTCACAATGCGCAGCATTTCTTCGGAATGAATGCGGACTCACATCTCTTGGCCCAGGTATCGGATCGGTGCGCGAGTCGCGGCGACGGCACGGTCGCTAGGGTACAAGTTTCGAGTCGAGTCGACTCCAACATGTAGGATTCGGCTTAGGATCGGGCGCAAATATCGGATTTAGGTCGAGGGTCACCGGAATTTGACTGGGAGGATCGCGGAAGCCTATGGAATGGTACGGTCTAGGATATGGGCCTTACAACTCTCCCCTCCAAATAAAAATTTCATCCTCAAAATTTACATAACCATCGCAACTAAACATAACTCATAAAGAAAGAGGGAACATAGTATAATTATATAAAATTGAAGACAGTATATAAGATACAACTATAATCAATCATTAAAGAGATGGGGATAGCGCTTTCGGAACTCGGTCTCCCGCTCCTAAGACGCCTCATCAACAAAATGGTGGCCACACTGAACCTTCACTAAGGGGATGACCTTGGTTCACAGGACCTGCTCCTTCCGATTAAGGATACGAACTGGCTACTCAATGTAAGAAGCGTCTTCACGAACCTCCAACGGTTGCCAATCAATAACAGGAACTACGTCTGACCCACACTTCCTCAATATAGAAACATGGAAAACATTGTGGATGTCAGACAACTAAGATGGTAAGGTAAGCCGATAGGCCACTACACCAACGTGCCTAGTGATCTCGAAAGGTCCTAAAAATCTTGGGGCAAGCTTGCCCTTCGTTTCAAATCAAACTACGCCCTTTATGGGAGAGACCTTGAGATACACTCTGTCCCTAACAGTGAACTCCAAGGGACGACGTCGGTGAATAACAAAACTCTTCTGCTGGCTATGGGCTGTGCGCATCCTCTGCCTGATGATATTGATAGCTTCTGATGTCTTCTGCACATGTTCAGGACCTAAGAGACGCCACTCTCCGACCTCGGTCCAACAACTCAGAGATCTGCACGGTTTGCCATAAAATGCCTCAAAAGGAGCCATGCCAATGGTTGCCTAATAGCTGCTGTTATATGCGAACTTAACCAATCACAAATGCTCATCTCAGCTAACTCCGAAATCAATTACATAGGCCTGAAATATATCCTCAAGGATCTGGTTGACCCTCTTGGTCTGGCCATCGCGGATGATACGCGGTGCCGGCTGCAAATCAGTGCCCATCGCTCTCTGAAAGCTCCTCCAAAATTGAGATGTGAACTTCAGGTCTCGGTCTGAAACGATCAAGATAGGAACACCGTGTAGTCTCACGACCTCATCAACAAATATCCTGGAGAGCCAGTCCGCATGCCAAGTCTCATGAATCGCAAGAAAATATGCCGACTTCATCAGATGGTCCACGACAACCCAGATAGCATCATGACCGCACTGAATCCTCGGCAAACCCATAATGAAATCTGTCGATGCATGCTCCCACTTCCACATCGGGACACTCAACGGCTGTAAAGGGCCAGGGGGTCTCTGATGATCGTCCTTGACAGGCTGGCATGTGTCACACTCGGCTACAAAATTGACAATCTGACGCTTCATCCCCGCCCAAAAATATTATCTCCTCATATTACGATATATATTCGTTGAGCCTGGTGAATAGAAAACTGTGATCGATGTTCCTCAGTCATAAGATTTTTGCGCAACTCAGGAATATCCGGGACACATAATCGGCCTCTGAAACGAAGTCCACTATTAGAACCAATATGCCAATCAGTCTGACTCTCAGATGTTGCCTCTGCTCGGTAATCCTGTATCGACTCATCTGTCTGTTGAGCCTCGATCACCCTTGCGATAAGAAAGGGTTGAATGGACAGGCTCGATAGCTGAAAGATAGAAGACAGCAGACCAAACTCGAAGTCGTACTCTACTATATCCTTGAGCATCCTCCACTCCTGAATCATCATATGTGCCACTAAGCCCCGTGGCTGATGACTGAGGGCATCCGCCACCACGTTTGCCTTGCCTGGGTGGTACTGGAGATCGAAATCATAGTCCTTCAGGAGCTCCATCCAACGTCTGTCTCATGTTCAGCTCGGACTGAGAGAATAAATACTTTAAGCTCTTGTGGTCAGAAAAGAACTCGAACCTGACCCCATAGAGATAGTGTCTCCACACATTCAGTGCGAAGACGACTACTACCAGCTTCAAATCGTGTGTGGGGTAGTTCAGGTCATGGATCTTGAGCTGGCGAGACGCGAAGGCTACAGGCCTGTCGTACTACATCAAGATAGCATATAAACCAATATGTGAGGCATCGGTAAATACAACAAATCCATCACTCCTAGAGTGAAGAGTGAGGACAAGGGCGGATGTCAGACGGTCCTTCAGCTCTACGAATATCTGCTTACATGCATCAGTCCAAACAAAATCTGTGCCCTTCTGAGTCAACCTAGTCAACAGGGCTGCAATACGGGAGAGGCCCTCAATGAAACGCCAACAGTATTCCGCTAAACCAAGGAAACTGAAGATCTCAGACGCAGTCATATAATGGCCCCACTAAAGAACTGCCTCAACCTTTGAGGGATCCACTGCAACACCCTTCCTCTTCACCACGTGACTGAGGAACTTCATCTCTTGCCAAAACTCGCACTTCTTCAGCTTCGCATACAGCTGGTAGTCACGGAGGGTTTGCAATGCGATTTCTAGATGCTGCATATGCTCATCACAGGTCTTCAAATATATCAGAATGTCGTCAATGAATACTACAACAAACTGATCGAGATATGGACGGAAGACCTCGTTCATCAACTGCATGAAGACCACGGGTGCATTGGTCAGCCCAAAGGACATGACCTAAAACTCAAAATGACCATAACGCGTCCTGAAAGCCATCTTTGGGATGTCCTCCTCTTGGACCTGAATCTGATGATAACCGAAACACAGGTCAATCTTTGAAAAGAACTGTGCACCCTACGGCTGATCAAACAAATCATTTATCCTCGGGAGTGGGTACTTATTCTTGATCATAACTCGGTTGAGCTCACAATAATCCACACAGAGCCTCAACAAGTCATCCTTCTTCCTAACGAAGAGCACCAGCGCTCCCCACAGAGAACTGCTTGGATGGATGAATCCCAACTCTCGTCCAACTGTCGCTGCAGCTGTCGCAACTCCATTGGTGCCATACGATATAGGACCTTCTAGATAGGCGCAGTACCAGACATAAGATCGATCTGGAACTCAATATGATGGCGTGGCGACAATCCTGAAATCTCTTGGAACATGTCAGGGAAATCACAGACAATAGGCCACTGATCAATACATGTGGCAACAGGCTCCTCAATGACGTAGGACATCAAATAGGACAACGGCTCTCCTTGGGGCTTTGCAACAAACTAAAACTACGGTAAGCCTGGTATGTAGAATGTGACTATCCTCGCAGAATAGTCCAAGATGGCATGGTACTCAACAAGCCAATCCATGCTCAAGATAACATCAAAATCTGACATCGGCAGACATACAAGTCGGTGGGTAAGAAAATCTCTCCCACTAACACGGGGCAAGATGAACAGAAGCGGCCTAACACTGTAGTCTTCCCCAAGGGCGTCGATACGGTCAACCCCTCTCGAGCAGAATCTATCAGCAATCCAGTTGAACAATAGAATCCCTCGGACATAAACATGTGTGAAGCACCGGAATCAAATAAAACTCGAATGATGTATGTAAAGACTGGAAGTATACCCTCAACGACTCCTCCAGAGGACTACGGGTCCTGCTGGCTGTGTAGAACCCAGCCTGACCTGGCTGAGGAGGTGCTTGTAATCCTGTTGCTGAGGTGGTCGAAATTGTTGTCTCTGCTACTGTGGTCTCGGAGGCTGGTGCTGATGCTGCTGCTGAGGGGGCTGTGGGGGTCTCGGTGGTAGGAGCTACTGTTGCTGCAGAAGTGGTGGAGGTTGCTGTTATCACTGTTGGTGTGGATGGGGACACTTGTGCCTACGATGTCCCGTCACATTGCATCCAAAGAAAGCACTGGGAACTATCGTGGAGGTGGTGCTAGAGGTGTTGCCGATGCTGCTGGTGCTATGGCAGCTGGGCGGCTTATGCACCTCTATTGTGATCGGTGTTGCTAATGATGGGAGCTACTAGAGGGGGCCTACCTCTTCCGATCTCTCCTTTAATTACGGTTAATCTGCGTGCTGGCCCACTCAATCTCATAAATCTGAGCCCTCCGCACTACCGCCTAAAAAGTCGAGAGCTCATGTCCAATAACAGGACCACGAAGACTATAATGTAAGCCGTTTTCGAAACGGCGGGCCTTCGGCTCCTCGTCATCAACCAAATACAGCATAAACCTCGATAGCACCACAAAACAGGCCACATACTATGCCACGAACATGTGACCCTGCACTAGAGTCTCGAACTCTAACCCTCTCTGACGACGAATGTGGTCGGGGAAGTATTGCTGCTCGGATCGGTAAATAAATTCATCCCATGTCCAGACAAAATCAGGCCTTACAACATAGGTAACAGAGGTCCACTAATACTCGACCTCACCCTAGAGAAGAAATACGGCCAATCGGACTTACTGTTGGGTCGTACATGTCATAGTATAAAAAATCTTCTCCACATCAGAGCGCCATCTCTCAGCTGTAGTCGGATCTGGCTCGCCTTAGAAACGTAGAGGATTGAGCTGTCCGAACTCTTGAAGTAGGGCGCTCGTGCACTCCTCCTCAACCTGTGTTAGTAAAATAACTGGGCGCCTGCCCTATCCCTGAAGCACAGCCGTCAAGCCTGCAACATCTTTTGTAACTGGGAGGCACTCACAGGTACGGTTGGATCTGCACCGGTCTTAGGTGGAGGAACGACATCCTCAGGCTGGGGAATAGGAATCTCCAGGGGTGGAGTGGGAGTCGTAGGTGGTAAAGCGGGAGTCTCAGGTGGTGGAGCTGGAGTCGCTCGGGTTGTTCTCCTAGGCGGCATGTCCTATAGAAAAGAACAAAGGCGCCTATCAATCCTTGAAAACTCTCAAAGGCATGCACTTTAGGGAACTAAATCGAAAAGTTACACACTCGGAACCTAATCGTCCTGAACTCATAGCAAACATGTGATATTGTTCTCGGTTATTCCCAAGTTATGCTCTGATACCAACTTTCTCACGACCCAAACTTGGAAACCAGGCTCACAAAATTCTCGATCGCTGAATTCATCGTCAACAGCCTCCGTAGTACCCCAATCTTGGATCCCGGCACCCATACACCAGGTTCCGATCATGGATTCTCTAAGGAGGATTTCTAACATGATTTTGATTTATAATGAGCATAACTATATGTATAACCTATGAACAATAACCACAAGAACACCATCAAAAAATCTACTATGATAAAAAAATTTAAGGTACAATGTGTATGAAGGGAAATACAAGTTAATGATAATAACGGAAACTCCTGAAGCTCAACTACACGCTCCTACTGCGGTGAAGCTACAGCTGCGATCTGGCGTCACCTGCATGCATCAATTGTGCATAAGCTTATAGAAAGCTTAGAGGGCAGTGTAAGTGTGTGCGCAATATGAGCGTGCTCAGAATCCAATGTCAGAGTAATGCGGAATCATGCTGATGAGTACATGAATGCGATCAGCCGTACCAAGGCTATGCGGTGCAAGATATGAATGCTATCGGCCATATCGAGGCCATGTGATGCGAGATATAACTCAAGCATACCAATCCTCATCGAAATCTGCATATCAATGCAGCTCATCAAATATCAGTATAGTTCTCATTTTGGATAATCATCGAGGTCAAGTATACTCTACGTCAGCTTGTCGCCCCTATCTGAGCGCACAACTGGATGGGTAGAAGAGACCTCACTATCTGCCTGCCAATATTAAGCTTGACTTGTCGATAGCAGACATATTCCTCAAGCTGGTCAAGCTCAACCTAAAAATTGCCCCCTCACTCAGGCGGGTATGGTCACACCCCTTTCCAACTGTCCATGACACTGGGAGACGCGGCCTACTGGTATACGGCCCTCGTGCGCTCATGTATCCACTTGGTCTCGACGTTGGAGTCATCCTTTGGTACCATCGGGTTTAGAGATTTTCACCTAGGGACATATATGGAGCCCCAATGTTAGAACAATATTTTCAGTGTCCAATCCGGCCATCACATGTGTCTGTGGAGGCTATGGCCCTGATGTTGCTAGGGCATACAGTAATCACAATCACACAAATGTAAAGAGCAAGAGTCACGCAGTCCAATCATGCATCAATCTTACGCATACTGTGTGCTTGTATGGGATAACTACGCCTATCAGGGAGTCCCATAAACAATCTGCCCGAAGGCATATGCTATGATCAATCACTCCTCATATCAGGCATACATATGATGCGTATGTGCATGGATCATGGAACTATACTAAACATGTTATGTGGTGATGGATCCTGTTCATAACGAAGAGGGGCCTAGATGGCCTACACACTACAAGTATGGGCCTATTAATGGGCCCTAAGGACAGTTACAATGCGGACATTTAACTATCATTGCTCTTACAATGTAGACGTCAAACCACCATTGCTCCTATGGCATACGCACCAAAACATCATTACATACATCGTGGTGGGATCTCACATCGTAATGGGCCTCATATACATCATATTCGGCCCACACAAAAGCCTCACATACGTCTCATTCGGCCTCATACAAATCAAATGGGCCGAATCAAATAGGCTGATTCAAATGGGCCAAATCAATGGACCGAGTCGAATAGACCGAGTCGAATGAGTCGAGTTGAATAGGCTAAGTCGAATGGGCCGAGTCAAATATGCCGAGTCGAATGGGCCGAGTCAAATGGGCCAAGTCGAATAGGCCGGGTCGAATGGGCCGAATCAAATGGACTGAGTCAATTGGGCCTATCAAATGGGACGATATAAATGGGCCAAATCAAGTGGGCCGATTAAATGGGCTGAATGAAATAGGCTCAATCAATTGGACATATCAAATGGGCCGATATAAATGGACTGAATCAAGTGGGCCGATCAAATGGGCCGAATCAATTGGACCTATCAAATGGGCTGATATAAATGGGCCGAATCAAGAGGGCCGCACCACTACACTAATCATCTATTATTAGGGATCATTTTAGAGTATTATATAAAAAATGAATCATATCAAAAGATCAACTGGACCATACCACAAATGGCAGTGGAGGTAATATTTTCCACTGTTTAGACCAGACAGGGCCACCACAACACTTATTTTCCACCCAATCTATTCATAAGGTCACAAGACCTGGCTAAAGAGGAAAAACAAATATCATTTAATCCAGAACTTTTTGGGATCCTTGAAGGATTTCAATGGTGGACGTTCAAACCCACTGCTACTGTGGTGTGGTCCACCTGCTAACTGGATCTGTCTTATTTTTACTCCCAAGTCTTGAGAGTGACTTGCCAAAAGGATGGATGGTTGGGTTGGATCACATACATCAGGGGTGGGGTCCACGTACGTGGCCCACCAGAGATATGAATCTGCTTCATTTTTCTAGAGTGCTGCACTGCATGTGCAGCAACAGCTGATATCAACCGCTAGCCCACCATTAAATCAGATGGATGGTGGGGATTTAGAATGGATGGACGACGTGATATATACATGCCTGGTGGGGCGCATGTGGCGTGCCAGATGGATGGACGGCGTGATATGTACATGCCTGGTGGGGTGCATGTGGCGTGCCAGATGGATGGACGACGTGATTTATACATACATCATGGTGGGTCCTACTGCAGACGGGCCCCATTGCAGATGTAGCGTCAGCTGCTGTGACGGTACAGGTAGGTCCCACGTAGGGCCCACCACCATATATCTGAAGCCTATATGTGTTTATATAATATTATATTATATTTATATAATATAATATAATATAATATATTATATAGTAATATAACATAATATACTAGAGCTATAAAAAGCCACCGTCCAGAGCCTTGGATGCTCTAGACGGTGCTGATCTTCACATAAATTATGGTGGGTCCCACACGTGTGGCCCACCTCTCATACATAAATAATGTATATTATATGTATATTATATTAATATATATCATACTTTCTCTTTCTTTTTTTTTTCTTTTTATTTTTAAGTTAGCTGGTTAGTACATTCCAGCATGGGGATCTCCACCCTCCCAATAGTGGATGGTGTGGACCTCCACCTACAATAGGATGGGCCACACTGTTTGATGGACAATTTATTTATTACACATATTTGTGGGGCCCACTCCATCATGATAGATACAGAGAGAGTAAGACGGAGATGGAGGGGCCCTGCCACTATGAGCCCCTCATGATTACAACACATCCATCAAAATGGGTCCCACCTAAAAGTGGGCCCTCAAATGCAAATCATCGGTAGATCACCCACCTAGCGGCCTTCTCCTTTAGCTCCCTGGACTCGTATACTCCTTGCCTTCAATTTTAATGAAGGTTGACGGAGAATGAATGGTTGAGATGGGAGATGAGAGGGTGGGAAAGTGGGCCACACATGTTTTGGGAGAGAGTGCTTGGACGTTGGAAGCTCTCATGGGATTTGGGAAATTGCTAGAGAATGAGAGAGAGAGATAGAGAGAGAGAGAGAGGAATGATGGATTAATATGGGATGGGTGGAATGGGTGTTGTAAGGAAGGGTAATGGGAAAGCATGGGCTTGTGGAAATTTTAGTAAAAGAGTGATGGGTAGGGAGAGAGAGAATTGACTTGGGAAAAAGGAGGGATGGGTGTTGGTACTTGGGATAGGGTGAGGTGGCATTGAGGTATGGTGGTGTACTTAACTTGATTTGATGTGACATGTTGTAGAGATTCTCTCGAAATTTGTAACGCGTGGCGTTTCTTCAGAATGAACGCGGGCCCACATCTCCTGCCCTTGGTATCAGATCGGTGCATGAGTCGCGGCATTGGAACCGCAGTGCTTGTCACGACCCTAAAATCTAGTGTTGGTAATCCATGATTACGGGACACCAAATTTTGGTTGACAGCCTCTGTAGAATGCCGATTTTGGGACTTCCAACTATCACATCCTAAGTCCCATAAGCGGGGCTCCACAAGGAGGATTTCTAAAAGTAAAGACAACAAGCATGTATGTCTCAAAATTTCATCATATTCAACATATATTATTATGTACAACTGAGCACATCAAGACAAAAATAAAACATAAACCAGTGAGTGCATTTTATTTTATACATAGTTCACGGGCCGAACGAGTTTAACCCACTTGTGTTAAACCTCACTATTAGTTAAAAAGTGAGAGGTAATAAGTGGCTTGGCAAAACGATAGTGGATAATTTACGAGCTCGTCACACACAATCTATCTTTGCTTGCCCATAAGAAGGTCAGGTCAAACCTATCAACCAATCGACATGTGTTGGTGGGAGTCGCTACCTACTTTGGTATTTCGGCATTCCAGCGCTCTATTCTTCCACCCGGTCTAAGCATTGGTCGCTCCCAATGGTACCAATCAGGGTCTAGGGACTTTCACCCATGGACCCTCTAATCATGTCCTGTCAAATTACACATTTCCGGTGTGGCGTCCAACTCAAGTTATAACAAAGTATGTTTCATCACATTTACAATTACCATATGCATAAGTCCACATACAAGCACAACATGTCATGGTTTTCAAGGTAAACATAGGACGACCTTCCTCATATGGTCTTCTCATACATTTAAGTTCCACATTTAAATTCCTCATAAGGGTCTCATGTAATACATCATGTATCTAGACGGTTTATATACTCATCATAGACACATTGTGTGTCGCACCACAGCCCACTATGATCACTATATCATGATATGAATCATTCACCTCAAGCATGCAATGATACAACAACTATGAGTCATGCATATGATATGCACATGACTTATCCAATCTAATTCCAATCCAGGATTTATTCTGCTAGAAGACTTCATGCTACAAGCATGCTTTTTCTCAAGAAGTAACTACATTAAAAAGATGTAGGATATTTCTTTGAAACAATTTGTTAAACAAATAGCGGGGGGATGTAAGGGACAAAGAGAGAACCCGTTTGTAAGGGACAAAGAGAGAACCCGTTAGAAATATGTATGACTTTCATCTAATCATCCATTAATAACCTAGTTAACTAACGTAGAAAATCTACTTTCATCTAATCAGCCATAGCCTTAAGAAAGTCCAGCAATAACCTAACGAATCTAAATCAACAAAGCTAGTCTTCTATAAGGTTTTGAAAGAAAATAGGATGAAATTTTTTAAGGAGGGAAGAGTTGTAAGACCCATGAAAGTTATAGTCGTAAGACCCTTGACAGAAAAAGTTGTAAGACCCGTGATCCCGAAATCTAGTGTGTACACTAGATAGTCGTTGACTATAGGTCCATTGGCCTCAAGAATGTTTTGACTTGATCATAATGTTGTTCTGTTATCAAGCCACAAACCGCATTTCAACCCGATGTCCGAATTTAAGATATGGACTTAAAATTAAACAATCTGAGAAATGACAATTATGTCCTTATTTTATCTGGCAGAGCCCCACCATCGAGTTTTCAAAATCCGTTAGGTCCGAGAGCTAACCGTTGTAACCGTAGTCGAGTTACGGAGTTAATGGCGAAAATGGCATGTCAATAGGACACCCAGAGTGTAAGTTATGTATAGATATGTACATGTATATTTTGAGAAAATATACTTAAATGACCTCGATGTTTCTAAACTCTTTGGAATACGTTAGTTCCAACTACTTAAATAACATTGTTATATTGCTACTATATGCTTAAACTTTTCAAAATCATCACAAAACATCCCATAACCCTTTAAAACCAATTTCAAGTCCACACATATGAAAACCCTCTTGCAGGTAAAACATATTCAGGGTATTACAAAAAAAAAATATACACTGATATGTATAAAATAAAAAGGACAACTGGAGTCTATAGCCTCTACTCCTGCAGCTCCCTACTCTCACCCGTAACAAAAAAAATAGACAGGAAAGCTTGAGCTACTAAGACCAGTGAGTGCGTGTGTGCAGTGAAAATGCATGTTTCATGTCAGGCTCCTCTAATGCACATGCTTTCTGGCTCGATAACAATAAAATAAAGATACAATGCCTACTCCTTCAATGTTTCCACAACTTTTCACATTTCTCAATTAGATCACCAGGGTCTAAAACAGAGGTGGGACTCGCATATGATTACTACCCACCTGTGTAGACTTTTCTACCGTGGTCAACTACAGAGGTGGGACTACATAGTTCATGGGCCGAACTAGTTTAACCCACTTGTGTTAAACCTCACTATTTGCTTAACAACGAGAAGTAATAAGTTGTCTGAAAAAATGCTAGTGGAAAATTTATGAGCTTGTCACACACAACCTATCTTTGCTTGCCCATAAGCAGGTCAGGTCAAACCTCTCAACCAATCAACACGCGTCGGTGGGAGTCACTACCTACTTTGGTATTTCGGCATTCTAGTGCTCTGTTCTTCCACCCGGTCTAAGCATTGGTCGCTCCTAATGGTACCAATCGAGGTTTAGGGACTTTCACCCATGGACCCTCTAATCATATCCTGTCGAATTACACATTTCCGGTGTGGTGTCCAACTCAAGTTATAACAAAGTATGTTTCATCGCATTTTCAATTACCATATGCATAAGTCCACATACAAGCACAATATGTCATGGTTTTCAAGGCAAACATAAGACGACCTTTCTCATATGGTCTCCTCATACATTTAAGTTCCACATTTAAATTCCTCATAAGGGTCTCATGTAATACATCATGTATCTAGACAGTTTACATACTCATCATAAACACATCATGTGTCACACCACAACCCACTATGATCACCATATCATGATATGAATCATTCACTCTCAAGCATGCAATGATACAACAACTATGAGTCATGCATATGATATGCACATGACTTAGCCAATCTAATTCCAATCCGGGATTTATTCTGCTATAAGACTTCATGCTACAAGCATGCTTTTTCTCAAGAAGTAACTACATTAAAAAGATGTAAGATATTTCTTTGAAACAATTTGTCAAACAGATAGCGGGCGGATGTAAGGGACAAAGAGAGAACCCGTTTGTAAGGGACAAAGAGAGAACCCGTTAGAAATATGTATGACTTTCATCTAATCAGCCATTAATAACCTAGTCAACTAATGTAGAAAATCCACTTTCATCTAATCAGCCATAACCTTAAGAAAGTCTGGTAATAACCTAACGAATTTAAATCAGCAAAGCTAGTCTTCTATAGAGTTTTGAAAGAAAATCTAGCAATCTATTAACCCTAAAGACAAATCCAGCGAAAACCTAACCCTAAAATAGACAATCCAGCAATTATTTAACCTTAAAACAGAAATTTCATGAAAATCTAGCGAAAACCTAACCCTAAAACAGAAAATCTACCAATTATTTAACCTTAAAACAGAAATTTCATGAAAATCCAGCAAAAACCTAACCCTAAAATAGAAAATCCAGCAATTATTTAACTTTAAAATAGAAATTTCAACAATCTTCTAACCCTAAATGAAAATCCAGCGAAATCATAACCCTAAAATAGAAAATCCAGCAATTATTTAACTTTAAAACAGAAATTCCAGCGATAGGGTTTTTTTAGAAAACCTCAACGTACACATATACGTGCTCCTAATCTATACACTCACCTGGAACTATCAAAGGAGTGACTTACAATTTCAGCTTCTATTTCCTTTTCTTCTTCTTCTTCTTCTCAACTTCACATTCAACAAGAAAGAGTACTGAAAAATAAAATCCTGCAAGAGGATTTTCATATGTGTGGACTTGAAATTGGTTTTAAAGGGTTATGGGATGTTTTGTGATGATTTTGAAAAGTTTAAGCGTATAGTAGCAATATAACAATGTTATTTAAGTAGTTGGAACTAACGTATTCCAAGGAGTTTAAAAACATCGAGGTCATTTGAGTATATTTTCTCAAAATATACATGTACATATATATGCATAACTTACACTCCGGGTGTCCTATTGACATGTCATTTTCGCCATTAACTCCGTAACTCGACTACGGTTACAACGGTTAGGCTCTCAGACCTAACGAATTTTGAAAACTCGATGGTGGGGCTCCGCTAGATAAAATAAGGACATAATTATCATTTCTCCAATTGTTTAATTATAAGTCCATATCTTAAATTCGGACATCGGGTTGAAATATGGCTTGCGGCTTGATAACAGAACAACATTATGATCAAGTCAAAACATTCTCGAGGCCAATGGACCTATAGTCAATGGCTATCCAGTGTACACACCAGATTTCAGGGTCACGGGTCTCACAACTTTTTCTGTCATGGATCTTACAACTATAATTGTCACGGGTCTTACAGCGATGGCGCGGTCGCTAGGGTACAAGTTTCAAGTCGAGTCGACTCCGATATGTAGGACACGACTTAGGATCATGCGTAAACGTCAGATACAGGTCAAGGGTTGCCGGAATTCTACAGGGTGGACCGCGAAAGCCTACAAAGTGGTACGGTCTAGGATACGGGCCTTATAATTACAAAAATTAAAAATTTAGTTCAATAAATTTGAAATTTTATGTGGCTCAAAATTCAGGGATGTTACATTCTTCTACTTAAAAATTTTCATCTTTGAAATTTACCTGAACTACTTGGCAAACAAAAGGGAATACTTCTCAGAAATCTTAACTTCTTATTCCCTAGATGCTTCATCAGTTTCATGATGAGTCCATAAAACTTTAACTAATGGCATGGTCATGGTTCTCAAAATATTCTATTTATTTCTAGAATACAAATTGGTCTCTCTATATAGGTTATATCCTCATTTAGTTCGAGATCTTGCCAGTCGATGATGTGCGAAGTGTCTCTCTTGTATTTATGTGACTTTGATACATAGAACACATTATGAATATTCGCTAGTTGAGGTGGCAATGCAAGATGATAAGTTATTGCCCTAACTCATTCTAATAGTTGAAATGGTTCTTTAAATTGAGGAGCCAACTTCCCCTTTGTACTAAAATGCGTTAGTCCCTTCATCAGTAAGACCTTTAGAAGCATTTGGTCCCCTACCGCAAATTGTGAAACACATGCAATTATTAGCAATATTCTTCTGCCTAATCTGAGTTGTTTAAAGTCACTTCCTAATAAGCTCAACTTTCTTAGTAGCTTTTAGAACAATATTGGGTACAACTAGATATTTTTCTCTCACCTCAATCTAACAATTTGATGCACAACATGAAGACCCGGATAATGCTTCATAAGGAGCCATTCCAATACTTGCCTGATAGCTATTGTTGTACATGAACTCAATGAAATGTTGATTGTCGTTCCAACTTCCTTTAAACTCGAGGACACATTCACATAATAGATCTTTAAGTATTTGGTTCACACGTTTTGTCTGTCCATTTGATTATGGATGATAGGTCATACTATAGTCTAATGTAGTGCCCATGGCTTCCTATAAACTCATCCAAAATTGTGAAGTAAAATGCGGATCACGATCTGATATGATGGAGCTTAGTGATGCAGAAATCTAGTTAGCCCTTTCTGGACCTACGTACCTGCACAAGCAATGGACAAGGAAGACCTTGGCTGGAGTAGGGGACCCTTTGATACCTAAGTCAGGTAGGGAATCTGGGTCTAGTTGAGTATTAAGAGTTTAGGGCTAAAGATTGTGCGTACCATTCACCATTAGAAGCATCTCTATTTCTAGTTTAGGAGAGGTGGTCATGTGTAGGAGATCTTCCTATTTAGCAGGCACGTATTGTAGAGGGATTCAGATCTCAAGCTAGTAGGAGGATCTTTTGAGATCCTTGGCGAAGATCTCAGGGTCCCGAGCATGTCGCGGATATCCTCCGAGATCTTTGGGGAAGACCTCGGGCCGATTTCTCTTAGATAAGATCTGATTATCTGGAACCAGTGGAGACATGCAGTGTGAGGCTGATGTGGCCTTGGCCGACCTGACGTGGGAGTGGTATGCCACTTTGAGCCATGCCCACCTGGGTCATGCTGACTTGGGTCATGCCAACCTGGGTCACGCCAACTTGGGATATGCCGACCCGATACATACCGACCTGTCTCCCTAATTGAGCAGAGGAACGGGATGTTCTTGACGAACTCTAGAGATATTGGAATAGACAAAGGTGGTGCTCTTGCAGGCATATTTCTTGGTCACGGACTCTGAGTAGGAAGCAGGCTCTCATGGAGACTGAGTTTCTCATCGACTTTTTTTTGGTCGATTGTGTAAAGTTCCAACCTGAGTTTCTTCCATAGGTTGGTCCATTTTCCCCATAACAGAACTCAACACTCCATGTAGCCATACAACTTCCTTTATATATAATTTAGTGAGCGTGTCTATCGAATGAGAAATAAGAATATGAATGAAATGTGCTGACTTCGTCCGTCGGTCTACGATCACCCATATAGATCATTCTTCTTTTATGTGAATGAAAGTCCAACTATGAAATCCATACAGATGTAGTCTCATTTTCACTCATGTATCTTCAAAGGTTGTGATAAACCAGAGGGGTTATGATGATCAACCTTCACTTGTTGATGGGTAAAACATCGAGAAACGTAATTGTAACTTCCTGACTTTCGAGGGTCGAGCAAAGCTCTACGTCGAGCAAAGCTCTACTCCAGAGATTCTGAACATCACTTATGTCTTATGGATGATGATATTCAGGTTTCTTTCATTTTCATGAATTAAGTATGCATGGGATTATACTAAATAACACATCATACTCCGGATTTAATGAAATTAAGCTATTGCAGAATTCTAAAACATGTCTATGCAAGTATGCAGATGTTTCACAAAATTTCTTCCAGAGCATGAGTACGTAACCAGGTTCAATATATACATGTATAGTTTCAAAATGTATAAAAATTGGTAGTGTAAATGTGTTCAACTAAGCCCTGATGCCCAATGTCCCCTGCGCAATGGTCCGTGGTCTACATCGACCCACCCGAGAGTTAGTAGGAGAATTCCTTCTTATCCAAGAAGTCATGCTCCAGAGCATAGACGTCATCTATACCTGCATCTAAATTAGTGTCTGGTTGGTATTTTAAAACACCATCCTAGAGTGGGAGTGAGTGATCAACTCAGTGGTTCTATAAGGTAAAAGTGACACATGTCATCAAGTCAATCAAGCAGTAATAATCAAGTAATCATAAATAATCACTTCCTAACTATTCTCTTTAATGCATAAATGGAGTGCAAGTAATGATGCATGCCCTCACCCATCAATGCTCCCTCAACATGCGACTCCGACAGCCTATTTTGCATATGACAACACTTCCTCAAATGTGCAACTCCAATGCCTTTTTACCACATCCAAACTAATGTAGTGTGATGCATGGTTGTGTTAGCTAAGTGATTAATTATGCTCATTCACACAGCAAGTTTGGGAAGCTAGGGTACCTCCCTTTTTAATATCGACCCAAATCGAACATTAGGCATCAGACAACCACAACGGTCCTACTCTTATGTTCTGGATCCATCTAGGTTCATCACTCCTAGTTAGACACATAGAACAGGCAAGTTGCAAGAAGTTGTGCTCGTGGTCACTACGGGGAGGCTCGTCGCCCCAGCATAGGCCAACAACATGAACACGGTGTCTCATACCACCATATCCAGCTCAGGAGTCTTAAGGATCCAGGTACCATGGTTAAAAGTGGGTCTTTACATTGGTGAGGGGTACCTTAGATTCATATAGTCGCGTCCATACATGGTGAGCACACAATAGGTCAATCGGTTCGTTAGGCAGGCTCGATTGGTACGGGCATACGTTGACTTAATCGACATGGAACGCATAAGTGCCCCTCGTGGCCTAGCCACTGCCGACAGTCGTCGTACGACTCATATTCGTCGAGTTTACCCAAGGTGGTAAGACTAATTCGGCCACCCAAAAATGGACGTTTACCGATTGCCTGGACTATGTTTGTAGCCCCAATCCTATCCAAATGCTGCTACAACCACGTGTAATATCCATCCCAGCTTTCAATAAAATAATCCAAGTGAATTTCTCATTTGGTCATTTCATCAAACACATAGACCATGTCAAATATAACTTGCATTTCAATTGATTTCATAAAGGAAAACATACATATGTATAAGACAATAGGGAATCCTACCTTAATACTTATAGTAAATATAAATCATCAACAATTTCTCATTTAAACAATTTATCAAACACATAGACTATGTTAGTTACAACATATGTTTTATCAATTCTTTATACAAAGAAAAATATATGCATATGACAATGATGAATCCTAGATTAGAAATCATAGCAAGCACTAGTAATTTTCTATT
Source organism: Magnolia sinica (assembly GCF_029962835.1). Classification (NCBI taxonomy): domain Eukaryota; kingdom Viridiplantae; phylum Streptophyta; class Magnoliopsida; order Magnoliales; family Magnoliaceae; genus Magnolia; species Magnolia sinica. The sequence continues at coordinate 45,887,606 of NC_080580.1, forward strand.
TCTCATTTAGACATTTCAACAAACACACAGGTTGCATCACTTACGTATCACAGTTCATAGGCGTATCTCATACGAAAATTAACGTATTTAAGACAATATGGTAGCAATCATGATAAGCATAAATCACTAGCTGACATGAAAGCACTGATAAATCATAACCTAAGTGTTTATAGTCCGCACCTTTCGTTAGTACGCTCGACTCGGACTCGGTCCAAATTCTACGTTTCCAAAAATGGAACGTCGGGCACCTAAATAATGGAACTAGTTAGCTAGATTAATGAAAAACTATCCTAGAGCTCTACCTCGATATTAGGGTTGGTATTTCTTACCCAAAATCGTAGCTGGAAGAGGTTTGGGTAGTGAAAGGAGGTGGTGATTAGGCACGTGGGTGCGTAGGAGAAGATTTCCCACTATTGCAGCGATCTCCCCAAGTTTCCTCTTCCTCTTTTCTCTCTTTTCTCTTCTCTCCCCTAGGGTTTGCAAAATTCGTATATGAGAGGGAGAGAGTTAAATGAGGGCTATTTATAGCCCTAGATGTGATGTAAATGGCCCCAGGTCCACTTTATACTATACTTATACTCTGTGTGCAGACGTTTCTAACGAACAGGGCTCTTAGGGAGGCCCACTGCTCATTTACGACATGAGGTACACTCCCTAACAATGGATCCATGCCAGGGCATGATTTCGGTACGATCGGATGAGCTGATCAACCGTGGAGGGCCCATGTCAGATCAACAGTCATACATGTCCAATCGGGGACACAGTTATACGGATGTGTGTAGGAAAATTTCATTCCTTCATGTATGAAGTTTAGTCACAAACCAATGGTCAGAAATCCTCAACTCAATTCACTTAAGTTTTAGTTCATTTTCTAAGGATATTCGCGTTTCCCATGCACTTCACTCATGACTCAAGTTGGGCATTTCTGGGCAGTATCTGGGCTTGATTCTAGTGATGGTTGTCAAGCATAGCAGGACGAACATCTTCCTATAATTTCGCAGTCATCGGACCCTCGACGTGCGGTCTAGGTCCGTTACCGAGTTTCATTATACTCCCGAGAGCGACAGGTCATTGAGATTTCTCCTAGGTCTTAAGATGACATTGAGTCAGTGGTACTCATGGTTTTAGACCTTCCCATTTGTGAAAATGGTTGTCTAAGCTTAATGCACTGATTATTTAGTACTTAGTTAAATCCTGTCTAAATTATACGACAAGATGCGGTCCTTGGGTTGTTCTACCTGAGGTTGTACTTGGGTCTTTGTACGAATTTTTTCAAGACATTACAATCTACCCCCCTTAAAGAAAATTTTTATCCCTGAGATTTGTACCTTTTCGTACTCCTCGAGGATCTATGGGTAGTTCTTACAGACTTCAGCTTCCATTTCCCAAGTAGCCTCCTCCTCGGTGTGGTGTGTCCATAACACTTTCATGAGTGGGATGACCTTACTGCGCAATACTTGTTATTTCCTATCTAGAACATGCGTGGGCTGTAATACATAGGTGGATCTTCCCATAGTTGTACTTGCTCCCACTTGAGAATATGAGTGGGGTCGGGAACATATTTCTTCAGCACTAACATGTGCAACACATTGTGTACGCCTGTGAGTGGTGTGGGCAAGGTGAGATGGTATACTACCACACCCACTCGGTCTAAAATCTAGAATGGCCCAATGAACCTCGGCATGAGTTTCCCTTTCCTGCCAAAACGAAGTACTCCCTTTATTAGAAAAACTTTAAGGAATACATGGTCCCCAACTTCGAATTCCAACTGTCTTCATCTCGTATTAGCGTAGTTCTTCTGCCTACTCTGGGCAGTAAGGAGTCGACGCCTGATAATATCAATCTTTTCTGAGGTTGCTTGAACTAAATCTGGGCCAACCAAGCTCTTCTCGCCAACTTCTGCCCAACAATGCGGAGCCTGACATGGGTGTCTATAGAAGGCTTTGTAAGGAGCTATGTCAATGCTTTCTTGAAAACTATTGCTATAGGCAATTTTGACATAATGGAGACAGTCATCCCAGCTATCCTTGAAGTCAAGTACACATGCTCATAATATGTCCTCGAGTATCTAATTTACCCGTTCCGTCTGCCCATTGGTCTGTGGGTGGAATGCGGTACTAAACTTCAGTTTCACCCCTATCGCCTCTTGTATTCGAGTCCAGAACATAGACGTGAATGTGTGTCTCGATCTGACACAATCTCTAAAGGAACTCCATGCAGTCGTACTATCTCCTTAACATATAACTTGGCTAGGTCATCTTTCGAATTAGAAACTCAGATCGGGAGAAAATGGGCTAACTTTGTCAACCGGTCCACAATCACCCAAATGGAGTCATGCCCCTTTCTTGTCTTTGGTAACCCAAAAATGAAATCCATAGATATGAAATCCCACTTTCACTCGGCTATGGGCATGGGTTGGAGTAAACCAGGGGGTCGGCGGTGCTCGGCCTTGACTTGGTGACACGTGAAGCATCGGGACACAAAGTCTGCTATTTGGGCCTTCATGTTTTCCCACCAGTATGAACACTTCACGTCAGATACATTTTCGTACTACCTGGATGCATCGCCAACTTTGAATTGTGAGCGGCCTCTAAAATTTCTCTCCTCAAGTTGTAAAGGTTTGGGACGCATAGGCAGCCATGATACCGCAAACCTCCATCTAAGCCAATCCTCCATTCTGATTCTTCACTGTCGCTTGCATGCTCTCTCATCTTTAACAATAGATCATCTTCTTTCTGAGCTATAATGATTCGATCATTAATAGTGGTTGTACGTGGAGGAGTGCGACGCTCTCGAATGGCTCCTCCATTGTTAGTCTTTGTTCGAAATATCGTATGAACTCTACCACATTTCACTCTCCTACCATCAGTGGGGCTGCAAATTCCATACTTTTCTTACAGCTCAACGCATCGGCCACAAGGTTGGCCTTGCCAGGATGGTAGGAGACTTCAAACTTGAAGTCTTTTAATGTCTCCATCCAACGGTGTTGCCTAATATTCAGGTCCCTCTGTGTAAAGATGTGCTTGAGGTTCTTATGGTCATAAAAGAGCTCGAACTCCTTGTCGTAGAGGTAATATCTTCAAAACTTTAATGCGAAAATGACTGACGCCAACTCCAGGTCGTGAGTGGGGTAATTTTCTTTGTGTTTCCTCAACTGTTGTGAGACATTGGCAATCACCCTCGAGAGGCGTCGGTGTAAATAGTATATTTGACCCCTTACTCTGGCAGCACTAGCACAGGTGCAGACATTAGCTTATCCTTTAATTCTTGAAAGGCTCCTTCTGCTTTCTCATTTTAAGCAAATTTAAGATCTTTCCGAGTAAGTTGGGACAATAGTCAGGCTATCTTGGAGAATTCTTTAATGAATCAGCGATAATAGCCGGCAAGTCCGAGGAAATCCTCACTTCTATGACTGAGCCAAGCTGCTCCTAGTCTTGTACTGTGGTCACCTTGGCAAGGTCCACAGTGATTCCTTCTTTGGAAATCACGTGTCCTAAGAACTTGACTTCTTCCTTACAGAAGTGGAATTTTCAGTACTATACAAACAACTGATTCTGTCTAAGAGTGTCAAGGACTACTCGCGGGTGTTCTTCGTGATCTTTGTAACTCTTTGATTATATCAAAATGTCGTCTATGAATATGATAACAAATCGGTAAAGATACGGCCAAAACACCCGATTCATGAGATCCATGCATATGTCCGGTGCATTTGTAAGTCTAAACGGCATCATAAGGAATTTGTAGTACCCAAAGCTGGTCCTGAAAGCTATTTTCTACACGTCTTCATTCCTGACATGCAACTGATGATACCTGGATTGTAAGTCTATCTTAGAAAAATACTGAACCCCCTTCAATTGGTCAAACAGGTCATCTATCTTGGGCAGAGGATACTTGTTCTTTACTATAACGTGATTCGGCTTGCGGTAGTCTATACACAACCACAACGATCCATCCTTCTTTTTCACAAACAACATAGGAGCTCCTCAAGGAGATATGCTCAGTTGTATAAAACCTGATTCTAATAAATTATCAATTTGCTTCCTCAATTCTTTCATTTCACACGGAGGCATGCGGCACATCGGTAAGGAGATAGGCGTCGCACCTGGCACAAAGTCGATGGTAAAATCGATCTCATGCTGAGTAGGTAGTCTAGGGATCATTTGAAATATGTCCGTGAAATCTTGGACCACTGGCGTGTCCCCAAGTGACGAACCATCACAATTTTCCAATAGGGAAGCATAACAATGAATGCGGTAGGGACAACTGACCTGAACTGGGACGGTGAAGGTCGTGCCCTCGGTCCCATGAGCTTTCACCAATCCAGTTTCATAGTCAATCTCTGCCTTCATTTTGGTGAGTTAATCCATACTGAGGATGACGTCGTAATGATATATCTTGATTACAATCAGGTCAATGCATACCACTTTACTCCCTAAGTTTATCGGGCAACTCTTACAAAGCTTAGTGGCGTCTGAGAAGGTTCCTGCTGTGGCGATGACTCTCACCCCAATCATAGGGGTAGCGTCCAACCCTAATCGCTTGACTATAGAGAATGCTACCATAGAAACAGTGGACCCGGTGTCAACTAAAAGGAATACGGGTGTACCTTGGACATGGGCAGTGACTTCAAATGCTAGCAGTATTGTAACCGCAGATTCAGGTGCTTCGACGGTGAGTGCATGTACGCAAGCTTGTTGCGAGCGATTAGGCGACGCTGTTATATGCTGTTGAGGTGGCCTATTTCGAAATGCAGGAAGTTGATTGTATGGTAAAGGAGGGGTTGAAATAGTGTGCAGGGGCTGGCGATTGATCCTTTGAGTCTTGGTCTAAGAGAGTCCTTGTTTTAATTTATGTCCAAGGTAGGGGTTAATAAATATCTTAATATTCCTATGGTCAAAGATCATCCTAAAATGGTTTCTAATAATATAAAATTTTATATGTATATCACCATTTCGATCTTATAACTAGTGGGTTATGAGTAGACTACACTTCAGTTTTATTAACTTCGAGAGGGAAGGAAGAATCGAGAATTCTAAAATATTTCAAAGGTTTAGAATGTTAACAACATAAGGCCGCAGAAAAGGAAAAAGGAGGGACATCTCCTTGATGCGGTATGAACCTTCAATTCACAAGAGAATAAAAGAAACTTATAATATTTTACTATAGTCCGCCTCTAACATGAGCTTACAGAGTATTAAACTATGAAACTCTATCCTACTCAAGGGTCCTAATTTAATTGCACAAAAATAAATTAAACAAAAATATATGTACATATATATATATATACATGTATAATCAAATTTAACCATATGATGATTCCTAGTATGATTATAAATAATTCTTAAATAGACACCAAATACTAAACTTTAATATGAAAAGATATGACTAGTCTATTGGCAATTCGAAGTTGTAGAAATTTTTGGTTTTAACCCTTATATTATTTATAACATATTTGTTACCTTTAGTTATCATATTATTTTTATAATTTTTATAGTAATCCATTGTTAAGCTTACTTTTATTTCACAAAATTTTGTTTCATTCGAAGTTTCATAAAAATTATAAAAATTCTGGAAGTACTAGTTGTCTAAGACCAACGATTTTCTATATGATAAAATAATGTCTTTATTCCTTATAACATTTTCTATATTTTTAGTTAGTGAAATATTTTTAAAATTTTTATGGTGGTTTATCATTAAGTTTAAAGTCATTCCACAAAATTTCAGTTCATTCAGAGTTGTAGAAAAATTATTAAAATTTTAGAAGTCAGATAGTTGTCAAAGCATCCTAGATTTAACTAATTTAAAATTTTTATTTTATTTTTCATTTATTTTTATATAAAACTATACTTATCAAGCTTCAATCTGGTTTTTGAATCACATAAATCGAAGTTATATTAAGGGAGATATGACTTTTTTAAGTTGGTTGAAAAACACAGAAAATCACAGAAATCTGGCGGTGGCGCCGCCACTCTCTGGAGCCGGCGGTGCCGCCGTGGCCCTCTGGTGGTCCTGATAGTGGTTCTACCACTCAATTTTTGAAACGAGTGTATTTTTTAATCCAAAATGAGTTACTCAATGTGCCAAATATGATTTTAGGGTAGGAGAAGCTACTCTATCCAAATAACCTAGTTATTTTATGAAATTACATAATTTTAATGGTCAAAAGTCTATTTTATTTATATTTTTAAATTTTAGTTTAATTACAACTCTTCATCCTCTGAGCTTTAGGATTTGTGTCTAATATGAAAGTACCTAAAAAGATTTGAAGAATAAAGTGGTGAAAGTTGAGATTTTTTGAAGGAGATGGGTTAGAAAGGGATGAAAATGGCTAGAAATGAGGAAAATAGGGGTGGTAGAGTCGTTTAAGTGGTCCCCCACAAGTGGGAGGGGCCCACACACTTGGGTTGGCGGTGGCACACCGCCGCGCCTGTCTGGAACAAGCAGCGGTGCGCCGCCGATCTCGTGGGGCCGCCGCACTCCCATGGAGCTTCCAGCGATGCACCGCCGATCGGGCAGCAACGTTGTGCCCCTCTAGCCATTCTGGTGGTGCCCCCACTGTTTGGCAGTGGCCACCCCCCTCTGGTTGGTGTTTATGCTTTGTGGGGCCCAGGACTCATTGGTTTGAGTTTTAAGCGGGTTGGGTCCGCTTAAAGTGGTCCAACGGGCGTTTATTCACATTTTCTAGGTCCGTCTCAAATTCAAAATCTGTCAATTGGTGACCCAGTCCCTCCGTTATAAGTCGTGGACTGAATTTATAGTGTTTGGTCTCATCTTTCGGTGAAACCTTGAGATCGTAGTGTTGTCTCTAAATTCCATCGCCCCCTTCCTAAGTCAGAGTGCGTCATGTTAACCTATTACCCCAGGTCTAATTTAGTCTAATTCATACTCTGATACCAACTTGTAACGCCCTGAATTTCGAGGGTCAAGCAAAACTCTACTCCCGAGATTCTGAACATCACTTATGTCTTATGGATGATGATATTCAGGTTTCTTTCATTTTCATGAATTAAGCATGCATGAAATTATACTAAACAACACATCATACTCTGGATTTATGAAATTAAGCCAGTGAGGAATTCTAAAACATGTCTATGTAAATATGCAAATGTTTCACAAAATTTCTTCCAGAGTATGAGTACGTAACCGGGTTCAATATATACATGTATAGTTTCAAAATGTATAAATAGTGGTAGTATAAATGTGTTCAACTAAGCCCTGATGCCCAGTGTCCCCTGCACAATGGTCCATGGTCTACATCGACCTGCCCGAGAGTTGGAAGTAGGAGAATTCTTCCTCCTCATCCAAGAAGTCCTACTCTAGAGCATAGACGTCGTCTGTACCTGCATCTAAATCAGCGTCTGGTTGGTGTTTTAAAACACCGTCCCATAGTGGGAGTGAGTGATCAACTTAGTGGTTCTATAAGGCAAAAGTGACACATGTCATCAAGTCAATCAAGTAGTAATAATCAAGCAATCATAAACAATCACTTCCTAACTATTCTCTTTAATGTAGAAATGGAGTGCAAGTAATGATGCATGCCTTCACCCATCAATGCTCCCTTAACACGCAACTCTGACAGCCTATTTCGCATATGACAACACTTCCTCCAATGTGCAACTTCAATGCCTTTTTGCCACATCCTAACTAATATAGTGTGATGTATGGTCATGTTAGCCAAGTGATTAATTATGCTCATTCACAAGCAAGTTTGGGAAGCTAGGGTACCTCCTTTTTTAATATCAACCCAAATCGAACATTAGGCATCGGACAACCATAGCGGTCCTACTCCTATGTTCTGGATCCATCTAGCTTCGTCACTCCTAGTTAGACACATACGATAGGTAAGTTGCAAGAAGTTGTGCTCGTGGTCACTACGGGGAGGCTCGTCACCCTAGTGTAGGCCGACAACACGAACACGGTGTCCCATATCACCACGCTCGGCTCACGAGTCTTGAGGATCGTGGTACTATGGTTAAAGGTGGGTCTTTACATTGGTGAGGGGTACCTTAGATTTAAACAGTCGCGTCCATACATGGTGAACACACAATAGGTCAACCGGTTCATTAGGCAGGCTCGATTGGTATGGGCGCACATTAACTTAATCGACATTGAACGCATAAGCGCACCTCGTGGCCTAGCCACTGCCAACAATCATCGTATGACTCGTATTCGTTAAGTTTACCTAAGGTGGTAAGACTAATTCGACCACCCAAACATGGACGTTTACCGATTACCTGGATTACGTTTGTAGGTCCAATCTTATCCAAATGCTGCTACAACCACGTGTAATATCTATCCCAGCATTTAACAATCCAATCCAAGTGGATTTCTCATTTGGGTATTTCATCAAACACATAGACCATGTCAAATATGACTTGCATTTTTTCAATTGATTTCATAAAGGAAAACATACATATGCATAAGACAATAGGGAATCCTACCGTAATACTTATAGTAAATACAAATCATCAACAATTTCTCATTTAAATAATTTATCAAACACATTGACTACGTTAGTTAGAACATATGTTTTATCAATTCTTTATACAGAGAAATCTATATGCATATGACAATGATGAATCCTAGATTAGAATTCATAGCAAGCACTAATCATTTTCTATTTCCCATTTAGACATTTCAACAAACACATAGGTTGCATCACTTACTTATCACAATTCATAGGTGTATCTCATATGAAATCAACGTATTTAAGACAATCTAGTAGCAATCATGACAAGCATAAATCATTAGCTAACATGAGAGCACCGATAAACTGTAACCTAAGCGTTTATAGTCCGTACCTTTCGTTAGTACGCTCAACTCAGACTCGGTCGAAATTCTACGTTTTCAAAATTGGAACGTCGGGCACATAAATGATGAAACTAGTGAGCTTGGTTGACGAAAAACTATCCGAGAGCTCTACCTCCATATTAGGGTTGGTATTTCTTACTTGAAATCATAGACAGAAGAGGTTTGGGTAGCGAAAGGAGGTGGTGATTAGGCACGTGGGTGTGTGGGAGAAGATTTCCCACTGTTGCAGCGATCTCCCTAAGTTTCCTCTTCCTCTTTTCTCAGGGAGGCCCACTGCTCATCTACATCATGGGGTACACTCCATGACAATGGATACATGCCAGGGCATGATTTCGGTGTGATTAAATGAGCCGATCGACTGTGGAGGGCCCATGTCAGATCAACGGTCATATATGTCCAATCGGGGCCACGATTATACGAATGTGTGTAGAAAAATTTTCTTTCTTCATGTGTGAAGTTTGGTCACAAACCAATGGTCAGAAATCATCAACTTTCCGTATGAGCGAACGGCCCAATTCACTTAAGTTTTAGTTCATTTTCTAATAATATTCGCGTTTCCCATGCACTTCACTCATGGCTCAAGTTGGGCATTTCTAGACACTAGCTGGGCTTGATTCCGTCGATGGTTGTCAAGCCCAGCAGGATGGACATCTTCCTATAATTTCACAGTCATCGGACCCTCGACGTGCAATCTAGGTCCGTTACTGAGTTTCAATATACTCCCGAGAGCGACAGGCCCTAGGATTTCTTTTAGGTCTTAAGATGGCATTAAGTCAATGGTACTCATGGTTTTAGACCTTCCCATTTGTGAAAATGGTGGCCTAAACTTAATCCACTGATTATTTAGTATTTAACTAAATCCCGTCTAAATTATACGACAGGATGCGGTCCTTGGGTTGTTTCGCCTGAGGTTGTACTCGGGTCTCTGTACGGATTTTTCTAGGACATTACAGTAATCGGCTGTGTCCTTCTTCTTACTTGTCTACTACAAAGACTACTTCATAGTCTTATACATTTTAATACCTCCAAGATGAATCGTGAACCTAGATCAATGCGTTTTCTTTAAAATTTCTTCTTTTAACTCTGGAATATTAGGCACACAAAGATGATCAAGATACCAGATTCCTTTATCTTCCCATATCTTCCATTACGATGTATCATTGTCCTGACATTTAGCCACCATCTTTAGTAAATACTCATCATTTCCTTGAGCTTATATGACTCTCTCCTTTACGAACGTCTTTACATTACATTGCTGAGCTGAATACACCGCTCCTAAAATTGTAACTTTACATCAAATTTCCTTCACAAAATCTATCATCGCTCATTCTCAAACCATTAGTCTAGCTATGCTTTGCTGCTTATACTTCTACATATTGAGAGTGTTAGCCACGAAATTCGTCTTGCCAAGATGATAATATAGTTTAAAATCATGAGCCTTTCAAAATTCAACCAATCTTCTCTGCCTCATATTCAAATCCTTCTACGAAAATAGATGTTGGAGGCTTTTTGTGATCGGTGAAAAGATCAAACTGCTCGCCATACAGATAAATCTTAAGAGCAAAGACGATAACAATATACTCCAAGTTGTGAGTTGGATAGTTGTGCTCGTGATTCTTCAATTGTCTTGACGTATACGCCACTACTTTATCTTCTTGCATAAACACACATCCGAGCCCTAAAATCGGCACATTGGTATAAACCATGAATTTCATTCCTTCTTAAGAAAGAGTGAGAATAGCAGTTGAAGTCAAAAGTCACTTTAGCTTGGTGAATGCGTCCTCACATTTCTTCATCCACTTAAATGACACACTCTTTCGAGTCAAATTGGTTAACGGGCTAGAAATCTTCTAAAAGTCCTTTAAAATATCATGTGGTATCTAGTGAGCCCATGAAAACTTCTAATATCTGAGACATTTGTAGTTTTCTCCCACTTAACCATTGTTTCGACCTTTACAGGATGTACTGTGACTCCATCCTTTATAATTATGTGCTTAAGAAATTTAACACTCTCCTTCCAAAATTCACACTTTCAGAACTTGGCATAAAATTGATTACCCATCAAGGTAAATAGTGTTTTCTGTTAAGTGTGAAATATTACATACTTTTCCCTTATTATGCATTAGTTTTATTACCGTAGATGTGCTTAATCGATCCAATTATGTGTCTTTTCCTATGTGAGGCGATTTGGGGAGTAAAGGTGAAAAGGACAATTAAAGAGAAGATTAAATTCTCAAAAAATGACCAAAAGAATATAAGAAGATTTGGAGAAGTTTAATGAAGAATTTGAGTGCCAATGATATAAGAAAACTAAGTGCAAATGAGAGAAAAAAGACTACCTGAATCACAAGTTTGATGTTATGACAACTCCAAGTGTAGGGCTACGATGCAGTGATAACTCGGTGAGACCGAGGTCATACCCACAGGGAATTATTTTGCAATTTCTATAATACGTTAGAATTAAACTAGAATATAAACTAACTACTATATTCTAGTTTAAAAGAGTAATTGTGTAAGAAACTATCAAAAATAAAATACTAGAGTGTCAAGGATCCGCTTATAGCTTCCTTAATGGTATTTTACTTGATTTAATTAGATCACTGTTCACAACCCCAAGTGTAGGGTCGCAATATAGTAATAATCTCAGTGAGACCGAGGTCGAATCCACAGGGACTAATCTCTTGTATTTTCTGAAAGCAACAAGAAGAACTAGAAAATGATGAAAACCTAAATCTGAAAATATAGAGAGTAATTATAAGAGATTTAATGAAAAACTTAAGAAACTCAAAGGTGGGAAACTAGGGTTTCCAAGGATCCACTTGTAGAAATTAGGGAGATCTATGCTTGATTCAAGTCACATGATTGGAATCAGAGTCCCATCCTATCCAATTGGAAGATATCTTAGTAAAATCAAATCTGAACTTCCATTGACCTAGTTCTCAATGGATGAGAGGTGCGAGAACTAGAAGTGATTCCATATCAAAACCATGCCTAGGAGACAAGGCAAACAACAAGATTTACCAATCCCAAAACCAATCTGAGAGATTTGTGAAGGTTAAGAAGGATTCCATCACCCAACCATGCCTAAGGGACGATGGTGAACAACAGGATTTCCTAATTTCACAATCTCAATATATGAAAAGAACATACTTAAAGCTATCATAGATCTATTGTAATATGAGTCACAACAAACCATTAAAAACTGAAAGTATTCCTTATAATCAAACTAGAATCAAAGAGAGTTCAATATAAACATGAATTAAAGCAATAGAAACATCCCATCACACTACAAGCTTCACCTCTTAGCCCTAGATAAGAGGTTTAGCCAACCATAGACATGATTGAACTAAAATCTCTTAATAAAAGCATAAAAACAACTAAGGAAAAGGAAGAAAAAACTCTTGGCGATGACTTCTCCATGCTTTTTCTCCACTCCTCAAACCCTAGATGATGCCTAGGAGTGCCCTAGGGTCCCCTATTTATATTTTTAGGTCTTAAACTTTCGCACCAAGTGGAAATTTTTGAAAACCGTCTTTAACTTACGTAGTTCGTGCAAGTTTTGCGTAACCCTCAACTGGTCATAGGATGTCCTCGGCCGGTCGAGGATCTCTTTTGACTGGTCAAGCAGGATGGGGATTCCAATGTTTTACTCGCTTGAGTTCGAGTCGAGACACCTTCGACTGGTCGAGTAAAGGCCATGACTGGTCGTGCATAGCCAGGACTGGTCGAACCGAAGACAGGAATGCTTTAGCCGGAGCTAGGACTAGTCGAGGATCACCGAATTTCACTTTAAAACTCTGATTTTCTTTATTCTGGACTTGGGTTTCTTAGATCTTCCGTATGTGCATTCTTCATTCTTAGTCTTATAAGATCCATTCTTGTCTTTGGTGATTCTTGAGTATTAAATCCATGCTTTTAACATCCTTTTCAGTCCAAGCTCTTGAATTCACCTTACAACACAAACATGATTAAAATAGAACATTAAGCATTATTATGTTCATAAAAACAAGTAATAAATGGAGTCCAATATGGAATATTTGACCCTCAACACAATCCTCAACCAGCATTTTGCTAGTCTTGAGCAAAGCATTCGAAAAATGAACCTTAATGCGCAATGTTTATACCTTTTTTTGAAAATGATCTTTTGTGTAATCAAGTATGAATGAGTAGACTCAAGATGAGAACTGAGATTTTGAAGACCTAGAGTTGAATCACATAAGCAATCAATTAAATAAGTCCTTTATCCATTAGGTCAGAGCATAGTTCGCATATCAAAATTTTCAAAGTATTCAGTGAAAATACTATCTTTTTATAATGTTAGCCATGCTCATCACTTCAAGAGTCACGACCCAAACCTAGAGATTGGACTCACAGGAATCCCGATTGCCAAATCCGGTACTGACAGCCTCCGTAGTACCCCATTCTCGGCTCCCAACGTCTATACGCCACATTCTGATCCTGGGATCCTACAAGGAGGACTTTCTAACATACATTTTCCTTGTAAGAAGCATGACCACAAGTTTACCCAAATCACAAACGCAACATCATCACCACATATCCACTAATATAATCATTGAATACAATGCTGAAAGGAAAAAATATATATATCAAAAATTAAAGCTCCAGAGGTCCGTTGCATGGTCCAAGCTCCATGCTGCTGAAACTTAATGCCACCTACACGCATTTATCGTGCATAAGCTTATGGAAAGCTTAGTGGGTAGTGAAAGTGTGTGAACAGAATATGCATGATCAGAATGTAATATCAGAGTAAACAGAGATACCGATAAGTCCACAAGCCATACGATATCAGAGTAAGCAGAAATACTGACAAGTTCATGAGTCATCTAGTATCAGAGTAAGCAATATAAATTATTTATGCAAATGAGGAGTCAAAGAGAGCCAAATATTAGATGGTGAGGGTACAATGCAATATGTAAATCTTGCTTAGTCCGTCTAAGTTATATAAGTCTAGAAACATGGCAACCCAAAATGTTAACTGTTGTAGATGCAATGCAATATGTGGTGCGAATGAAATGAACAAGCTAGAGTGAATTCGGGATGATAGTACGTAGTATCGCATGTTATGGGGTCCATCACAAGAGACTTCTATCCAAACCAGTCCCATACCTAAATTTGGATAGTCAGACTCAATGTGGTAAACTCCTGATCTCAGGTTAGTCACGCGCCCTAACCGAAATCCTGGCCATTGCGAAGGTACATGTAACAAATAGTTGCACACTACCAGCCCGAGTGAATAGTGAATGAATGAATGAGTATACAACTCCTACTCAATAAGTCCACATATCAGCACCGTACATCTCTGGGATCATCACCGGGGTCTAGTACACTCCAAGCTGGTTACCGCCCCAGCCGGCCACATAGCCGAGCGAGTGGAAAAGACCTCACTACCTGCCTGCCAGTAGTATACCAATGCCTACCCGGCTCATTGATAGCGGACCATTTGGGAGCTGGTCAAACTTAGCCTACCTTATATCCCCCTCACTTGGGTGGAGAAGGCTACACCCCTTCCCAACCAACCACGACACAGTGGGAGACATGGCCTACTGGTATTCGGTACACTGGCGCTCATGTATCCACTTGGTCTAGATGTTGAGGCGTCTCCTGGCCTCGGAAGTTTATGAACTTTCACCCACGGACATCCAAAGTGCTTAGATGCTCGAACCAAACATTTTCGGTGTCCCATCTGGCCATCCATGACATGTTTGTGGAGGCCACAGCCCTGATGTCGCTAGGGCTACAGTAATCACAATCACACAATGCAAGATGCATGAGTCATGTAGTCCAATCATGCATCAATCTGGCGCATACCGTGCACTCATGTGGGATAACTCCACCTATCAGGGAGTCTTATAAACCATCTGTACTATGGCATATGCAAGGGTTAATCACATCTAACAATAAACATGCAGGATGCGTATAGGCATGTATCATGATGCTATGCTGTCACATACTCATAATCGGTATCAATAATCGGTATCAACAATCGGCCTCGACAATGTGGACATTTAACCAACATTGGCCCCAAGGAATGGCCCACATAGAGCCTAGTATATAGTGGACCCATGGCCTCACACAAAGACCTAATATACAACACCATGGGCCTCACTCAAGAGCTTAATATACATAACGATGGGCCTCTCACATGGGCCTCATATACATCACAATAGACTTCATTGCCTGGTCCGCCTGGCCCTCAAATGCATCACAATGGGCCACATCACATAGACCTCATATTCATCACATTAAGCCTTAAACACAGGCTGCATATACATCAAACAGGCCGAATACACACCACAATGACCTCAACTACGGGTCGCATATACCTCATATAGGCCTTCGACAATCGAAATCGGCCTCGACAATCGAAATTGGCCTCAATAATTAGAATTGACCTCGATACTCGGCCTTGACAATCAAAATCGGCCTCGACAAATCAGAATCGGCCTCGATACCTACCCTTGACAATCGAAATCGGCCTATACCAATCTAAATCGGCCTCGACAATCAGAATCAGCTTATACAATCGACCTCGACAAATCGGAATCGGCCTCGATACTCGGCCTCGACAATCGGAATCGGCTATACAATCGACCTCAACAAATCAGAATCATCCTCGATACTCGGCCTCGACAATCAAAATCGGCCTATAAAATCAACCTCGACAAATTGGAATAGGCCTATACAATCGTCCTTAACAAATCGAAATCGGCCTTAATACTTGGCCTCGACAATCGGAATTGGCCTATATAATCGACCTCGACTAATCGGAATCGGCCTCGATATTCGGCCTCGACAATCGGAATCAGCCTATACAATCGAAATCGGCCTCGATACTCGGCCTCGACAATCGAAATCGGCCTATACAATCGGCCTTGACAAATCAGAATCGGCCTCGATACTCGTCCTCGACAATCAGAATTGGCCTATACAATCGGCCTCGACAAATCAAAATCGGACTCGATACTCGGCCTCGACAATCGAAATCAGCAATCGAAATCGGCCTAACAAAGGGCCTAAGGGAAGGTCACAATGTGGACATTTAACCATCATTTCCCATCAATGTGGACATTCAACTAACATTGCTCCCATGCAGTGGCCCACATAGAGCCGAACATAAAGTGGGCCCATGGCCTCACACAAAGGCCTAATATACATCACGTAGGCCACACCAGTGGGCCTTATATTCCACAAGAGGACCGTGTCCACGGGCCGCTCCAATGCGCTTCATATATGTCAACTGGCTACACCAATGGGCCCCACTAATGGGCCTAATACATATCACAACGGTCCTTGCCTATAGGCCACGAATACATCATAATGGGCCTCGCCCATAAGCCTCAAATACATCGCATTGGGCCTCGCCCATAGGCCTCGAATATATCACATTGGGCCTCGCCCATGGGTCTCGAATATATCACATTGGGCCTTGCCCATGAGCCTCGAATACATAACATTAGGCCTTGAATACATCACAATGGGCTGCTCAATGGGCCTAATATACATGACGTTGGGCCTTGCACCTGGGCCCTAAATACATTAAGTGGGTCACATCCACGGGCTGCACCAATGGGCTTCATATATATCAAGGTGAGCCTCAACAACGGGCCTCATATATCACATTGGGCCTAATCAAATGGGTCGAATTAAATGGGCCAAACACAATTCACCTATTTTAGAGATCACTATAGAGTATTGTATAAAAATGAGCCATATCCAAAGATCAACTGGACCATACCAAATTTAACCGTGTTGATAATGATTTCCATGGTTAAATTCTACTGGACCCCATCATAAGGTTTATTTCCTATCCAGCCTATTTATAAGGTCACAAGGACCTGGATTTAGAGGAAAAACAAATATCATATTGGTCCAAACTTTGAAGCCCAAGGGTTTTAATGGTGGACATTCAAACCCACTAGTTTTTATAATGTGGTCCACCGGATCCTAGATCTATCTCATTTTTCTTTTATCACAAGCCTTAAAATATTCTTTCAAAATGGTTGGACGGTATGGATGCAACACATGCATCATAGTGGGTCCCACCGTCTAAGGTCTGGATGGTGTGGCTACATAAAACATACATCATAGTAAGGTCCACATGGGTGGACAGTATAGATATATCACATACCTCGTGCATGGGGTCCACCATGACGTTTATCTTCCTGCCAATCTGTTAATAAGGTCACACAGACCCTATTAAAGTAAATAAAATTTTACAGTTATCCAGAACCTCGGGGATCGAAGGGTTCCAATAGCAGACGTTTAATCCCACCACTTTTTGCAGCATTGTCCACCTAATAGACAGCATGGATATAGAATGAATACATCAATAGTTGATCCCACCATCCAGCCATCTGGAAGGCGTGGATCCCACACGTATATCATGTGGGCCACATCCAAAAGGATGGATGGTCAGAGGGATGGATGGACGGAGCACATACATCACGGTGGGTGCCTACGGCTGGGACCCATGGTCCCATGCCCTCTCTAGCGCATCACAGCAGGACGTTGCTGCAGCATCCTCTGGATGTGTAGTAGCAGTGCCTACTGCATTGTTTTTTTTTTTTTAATTTTTGTTTTCTTGGGGATTTTCCTAGGTAGGCCTGCATCCGATGGATCCACACCCCCCATTGGATTCCATGGCTTGAGACCATCCAAAAAAGCCCAATATATAGCATGTTTTGGTCTATCAAAACATCAATGTGGGTCATAACAACCTTTAACAGTCAAAATCACTGTTTTCAATGATATTGCCTACTTGAAAATTGGATTAGCTTCATTTTTCGGTTCAATGCCTAAAATGAGATGAGAAATAAGATGGACGGCGTGGATCATGTTCATACATCAAGGTGGGGCTTGCATGAGCAGCCCACCCTAAAGCTTGTTAAATCAAGCTAATGTTTTTTTTTCAGTTCACATCCAGCGTCCCTGGATGCTGGACGGTTTTGGGCATAACACATATATTTAAGGTGGGCCACCAAATGGCTAGGTGGTGTGGATAAGACATATATTAAGTGGGGTACATCCGGGTGGGCCATACGGCCACATCGTCACAACAACAAAAGTGAAAGAGAGAGAGAGAGAGAAAGAGAGGGAAACCGAGTGATGGAGGGACCCCGGCACTATGTGCCCTCCCTTCCTTACATCACAACTTATATAAAGTGAGTCCCATTACATGTGAGCCCACCGATCAAAATCAACGGTGGAGATCCTTTCTCCACCAAAATGCAAGGTCTCGATGACCCTATTCATGCAAGGAAAATAAATATCATGATGGGGTCCATGGAGAATGGCCCCATCATGGAATGATCATGAGAATCAAGGTGGGTCATCGGCCACATCTAGGGTCCAAAGTGAGATCCATACCATCAATCGGTAGGCCTCACTTGGCCCATTATCGAAACATGAAAATCTAGCTTATAAAGTACCGACATTTAGATCTTGGACTCCTCCTTCCACCGATGCGATCTAGAGCTCCATAGGATGCATTTCAACAATCGAGATGAAGCTTGGTGGGAATGGGTGGTTGGAAGGTGGGCCACACTAGCTCTTCTCATGGAGAGCTTGGACGTCCACCTCCCATGGGATTTGCTTGGAAAGAAAAATGAGAAATGAGAGAGAGAGAGAGAGGAGATGTAAGGGAGATGGATGGAAGGTATGGGCTCTCTTGATTTATTGGTAAAAAGGGAAGGCTAAGCATGGGTTGCTTTGACTTTGGGTAAGGAAAGGTAAGGGTGAGTGATAGCTTATGATGGGATGTACTTGACTTATGATTGATGTGATTGATAGGACATGTCGTAGAGATTCTCTCAGAACTCGTAACGCGCGACATTTTCGTCGGACTGAACACGGGCTCACATCTCCTGGCCTGGGTATCACCTTGGGGCACGAGATGCGGCGTTGGAACCGCGACGACGACGCGGTTACAAGGATACAAGTTTCGAGTCGAGCCGACTCTGATATATCGGACACGACTCATGATCGCTCATAAATGCTGATAACAGATTGCGGGTCACTGAAATTCGACCGGGAGGACCGCGGAAGCCTATGGAACGGTATGGGCTAGGATACGGGTCTTACAGCTCTCCCCACCTAATAAAAAATTTCATCCTCGAAATTTATAGAATTGACAAGGAAAGAGGGAACATCATCACGTATATATGTCAAGGCTTAATCAATATACAAAAGGAGGAAGATAGAGCTCTCTAATCTCAACCTCGCCCTCCCAAAACGCATCATCAACACTAGGTGATCCTACTGAACCTCAGACCCCAGATCAAAGATGATAGAAACTGGAATACTATGTAGCCCCACAATCTCAATGGTAGGGAGCTATGTCAGAAAATGTCTAAGTTATTTGAACTTGGGGATCTAACCATTCTAAGTTCTCAACAATCATACAGTGAAGCGTAGCTATCAGCAGATATGTGTTGTTATCCTCAGGTATTCCCAAGTTATGCTTTGATACCAACTTTTGTCATGCCCCAAACCCAGAGATCAGACTCACAAGAATCTCGATCACTAAATCCGGTGCTGATAGCCTCTGTAGTACCCAATTCTCGGCTCCCATTGTCTATACGCCACATTCTGATCTTGGGATCCTACAAGGAGGATTTTTCAACGTACATTTTTCTCATAAGAAGCATAACCACAAGTTTACCTAAATCACAAAGGCAACATCATCATCACATATCAACTAATATAATCATTGAATATAATGCTGAAAGGAAAATACATATATCAAAAATTAAAGCTCCACAGGTCCGTTGCATGGTCCAAGCTCCATGTTGCTGAAACCTAACGCCACCTGAACGCATCTATCGTGCATAAGCTTATAGAAATCTTAGTGGGTGGTGAAAGTGTGTGAGAAAAATATGCGTGCTCAGAATATAATATCAGAGTAAACGGAGATACCGATAAGTCCACAAGCCATACGATGTCAAAGTAAGCAGAAATACTGACAAGTTCATGAGTCATCTAGTATCAGAGTAAGTAATATAAATCAGTTATACAAAATGTTAACTACTGTAGATGCAATGCAATATGCGGTGCGAATGAAATGAACAAGCTAGAGTGAATTTGGGATGATAGTACGTAGTATCGCATGCTATGGGGTCCATCACAAGGGACTTCTATCCAAACCAGTCCCATACCTAAATTTGAATAGTCAGACTCAATGTGGTAAACTCTTAATCTCAGGTTAGTCGCGCGCCTCAACTGAAATCCTGGCCATTGTTAAGGTACACGTAACAAATAGTTGCGCACCACCAGCCCGAGTGAATAGTGAATGAATGAATGAGTATGCAACTCCTGCTCAATAAGTCCACATAGCAGCATTGTACATCTCTGAGATCATCACCGGGGTCTAGTACACTCTAAGCTGGTTACTGTCCCAGCCGGCCGCGTAGTCGAGCGAGTGGAAAAGACCTCACTACCTGCCTGCCAGTAGTATACCAATGCCTACCTGGCTCATTGATAGCAGACCCATTTGGGAGCTGGTCAAACTTAGCCTACCTTATATCCCCCTCACTTGGGCGGAGAAGGCTACACCCCTTCCCAACCGACCATGACACAGTGTGTAACGCCCTGAAATTCGGGGGTCGAGCATAACTCATCTCCCGAGTTCCAAAACATCACTTATGCAACATAATTAATGAATGATGTATGTTGACTGTATTAGCACATAAACATGGGATAGATTAAGCCAAAACGCAGATATGATTCAGGGGTAAGTGAATAAAGCAAGCGGAAGACTTATAGTAAAATATGTGTACAAGTGTAAGCCCCTGAATTACATATACAACCAGATCGTGTAAAAGTGTTATTCATCAAAGTTATAAGTACAAGTTACATCATTTCAGTTCCCAAAATAGTAATCCCATAGATCCCGCGCAACAGACCGAGGCTCGCTAGAACCCGTCTGAAAACTGCATATAGGAGAAGGCAGCCTCGTCGTCATCCAGCTCCCGCTCTGACTCGCATCCACATCTGCAACATCAGGGCCTAAGACAGAGTCTGGTGGGTGTGTAACACCGCCCCAGAAACGTGGGAGTGAGTGATCAACTCAGTGGAACAATAAGGCACTGGTTAACATGTTATCAGTTCAATCAAACAGTAATGATAAAGCAGGACAATTAAATAAATCCTAAGTACTCTTATTAATGCAAGTATGAATGCGGTATGATGCGTGCCCTCACGCGTACACCCTCAGCGTCTTCATCTTACGTTACGCATGACATCGCCTCAAAGTGCGCCACATCTACAAAGCACATGCAAATGCGGTGCATGGATATGATTACCAAGTTGTTATTAGTCCGTTTCACACAACAGGATTGGGAAACTAAGATACCTTCCTCATGTCACCATCCAAACAATGATCCATACTAGGGTCGTCAATCCTAGACATCTCATACGATTTTATATTTAAGGTCGTAGCAAAGGGCTCGTCACCAATCAATGCACGCCTTTCATGCCCTTACTACCACAGATCGGCTCGTCACCTCCTTGCGGTATCCAGGTATGCTCGAGGTCACTACAAAGGGCTCGTCACCAATCAATGTAGGCCGACAGCACGAATATAGTGTCCCATACCACCATAATCGGCTCACGAGATTAAGTTGCTCACTGGTCACTACGGGGAGGCTCGTCACCCCAGCGTAGGCCGACAGCTCGACCACGGTGTCCCATACCACCATGTCCGGCTCATGAGTCTTAGCGGATCAAGTACCATAGTTAATAGGATTTCACCGGTAAGTTCGGTACCCTAGATTCAAGCAGTAGCGTCCATACATGGTTAACATACATCGGACAATCGGGTTACTTGACGAACTCGACTAGCACGAGCGCACGTTGAATTGAACGACATAGAGTGCGCAAACACTCCGCGTGGCCAAACCACTGCCGCCAACTCTAATACGGCTCGGGTTCGTCTAATACGTCCTACGTGGCGAAAGCAATCTCGACCACGAATATAGGGTCAATTACCGATCTCCTGGACTAAGGCATAGTCCCAAATATCCTACACTACTACAGATATTTATATGGAATGTAAAACAGTAATGGAACAACCACTCAAATCATGGTGCATACACACCTGAAGAATATCAACTTAACATAAATGTAAGCATAGGAATGCTTGAATTTAAATAACTTGGAATGTAAATGCATAAAGGAAAATCATGCGCATCCATAGAAGTATTGAGAACCACTTCTCAACGCCTGCACTTAGTGTAATCAGTTACACTTAGGTCATTCATGCATTTCTACAAACACTTAGCATACAAGGAATAACATACATGACGTATGTTGGAATACATGCACTTAGACAATTCCCTTTACCCAGGAGTTGTCATACATGCATCTAGCATACATACATGACCAATAATCATGGCAAGCACAAGTGCGTATTTTATACGTATACGGTACTTTATAAATACACTTAGAATACACAAATCTCAATATAGCACATGCATATCAGGAAAGCAATGTAAACATAACATTTGACATGTGAAATCTCATCCATAGCAAGAATAAATCACTAACTGGGATTGAAAGCCTTGAAAACCATAACCTATACACTTAAAGTCCGCACCTTAAGCAAAGAAAGAACCGAACTAATTTAGACGAGTTGTCTTCGTCAACGGCGCTAGAATACCCTAAAATAAGGATAGAAATGAGAGACAACAACACCAAGTCTAATCTAAGCTCTAACACAGGTTAGGGTTAGGTTAACTTACCCCAAAAGAACTCAAAATCGCCAAAGGAACGATTCAAAGTGAAGGTTCAAAGGTGAAGAAGAACAAGGAAGAATCAAGATGATTCACCAACCAATCTCTCTCACTAACTCTCTCTTTTCCACTCTCTTTCCAAGCTAGGGTTAGAGAAAATTCGTATGGAAATGAGAGCTCGGGTTTAAGGACTATATATAGGCCTTAAAATGATGGAAATAACCCGTGGTCAAGGTATACTTAGGTTATAACCAAAGTACGCCTTTCTCGATCCAACGAAGCACTTCCGGTGGGCCTATAACCACGAAAGGTCGGACTTAAGCTCACCGACCATGGATCTAGGTCAGGCTGAGTTTTCGTCCCGACCGGCTTCAGATCAGGCGTGGCGGACCACACTCAATTGAACGGTCACGGAATCTCGATCAGTCCACAAGCACTAGGATATGCCTGGGCCAACCATCCTTATCGAGGGTGAAATTGGGTCGAAATCCAACGGTGAGATAGCTTAAAATCGTCGCGCAAGCGACGCCCGATTTCATTAAAAGCTTAATAAATTCCAACCGTTCTCACACTCTTCACTCCGAGCTCAACCAAATCGACCCAGAACATCAGATCGACTTGATTTTCGAGGTGAAGACCAAGCCCAACTCAGTGACCGCAACAGCCTAAGATCATCGCCATCGGACTTTCGACGCGCGGTCTAGGTCCGATCCAGATCTTCCAAAAAATCCCCAGAACAACTGGATTTAGCGATGGATCCCAGATTTCAGAGTAACGTAGCGCTCACTAATCTACACGTTTAGAGCCATGCAGATACAATTTAAAGTGATTGATGCGAATTTCACAAGCAATCAAGTAAAGCGCTAATTACCCCAAAAACAACTACTTAAGGAAAGATTAGCACAAAAATTCCAAGGTCGTTACACAGTGGGAGACATGGCCTACTGGTATTTGGCACTCGGGCACTCATGTATCCACTTGGTCTAGACGTTAGGGCATCTCTTGGCCTCAGAGGTTTAGGGACTTTCACCTGCGAACATCCAAAGTGCCCAAATGCTCGAACCAAACATTTTTGGTGTCCCATTTGGCCATCCACGACATGCCTGTGGAGGTCACAGCCCTGATGTCACTAGGGCGTACAGTAATCACAATCACACAATGTAAGATGTATGAGTCATGTAGTCTAATCATGCATTAATCTTACGCATACCGTACATTCATGTGGGATAACTCCACCTATCAGGGAGTCTTATAAACCATCTTTACTATGGCATATGCAAGGGTTAATCACATCTTACAATAAACATACAGATGATGCGTATAAGATGTATCATGATGCCATGTTGTCACATACTCATAATCAGTATCAATAATCGGTATCAACAATCAGCCTCAACGATGTGGACATTTAACCAACATTGCCCCCCAAAGAATGGCCCACATAGATCCTAATATATAGTGGACCCATGGCCTCACACAAGGACCTAATATACAACACCATGGGCCTCACTCAAGAGCTTGATACACATCACAATGGGCCTCTCACATGTGCCTCATATATATCACAATGGACTCCATCGGCTGGCCCTCAAATGCATCACAATGGGCCTCATCATATAGACCTCATATTCATCACATCAGGCCTTAAATACTGGCTGCATATACATCACACAGGTCGAATACACACCACAATGGCCTCAACTATGGGTCGCATATACATCATATAGGTCTCAACAATTGGCCTTGGCAATCGAAATCGACCTCGATAATCGAAATTGGCCTCAATAATCAAAATCGACCTGATACTCGACCTTGACAATCGAAATCGGCCTATACAATTCGGCCTCAACAAATCAAAATCAGCCTCAATACTCGTCCTTAATAATCGGAATCGGCCTATACAATCGGCCTCGACATATCAGAATCGGCCTCGATACTCGACCTCAATAATTGGAATCAGCTTATATAATCGACCTCGACAAATTAGAATCAGCCTTGATACTCGGCCTCGACAATCGGAATTGGCCTATAAAATTGACCTCGACAAATCGAAATCGTCCTCGATACTCAGCCTCGACAATCGAAATCGGCCTCGACAAATCGGAATAGGCCTAAACAATCGTCCTCGACAAATCAGAATCGGCCTCGATACTCAGCCTCGACAATCAAAATTGGCCTATACAATTAGCCTCGACAAATCGAAATTGGCCTCGATACTCAGCCTCGACAATTGGAATCGGCCTATATAATCAGCCTCAACAAATCGGAATCAACCTATACAATCGGCCTCGACAAATCAAAATTGGCCTTGATACTTGGCCTCGACAATCAAAATCAGCCTAACAAAGGGCCTAAGGGAAGGTCACAATGTGAACATTTAACCATCCTTGCCCATCATTGTGGACATTCAACCAACATTACTCCCGAGCAGTGGCCCACATAGAGCCAAACATAAAGTGGGCCCATGGCCTCACACAAAGGCTTAATATGCATCACATGGGCCACACCAGTGGGCCTTATATTCATCAAGTGGACGATGTTCACGGGCCGCTCCAATGGGCTTCATATATATCAAATGGTTACATTAATGGGCCGCACTAATGGGCCTAAAACATATCACAATGGCCCTTGCCCATAGGCCACGAATACATCATAATGGGCCTCGCCCATGGGCCTCGTATACATTACATTGGGCCTCAAATATATCACATTGGGCCTCACCCACAGGCCTCGAATATATCACATTGGGCCTTGAATACATCTCAATGGGCCACTCAATGGGCCTAATATACATAACGTTGGGCATTGCACATGGGCCTTAAATACATTAAGTGGGCCGCATCCACAGGCTGCACCAATGGGCTTCATATATATCCAAGTGAGCCTCAACAACGGGCCTCATATATCACATTGGGCCTAATCAAATGGGCCAAATCAAATGGGCCAAACACAAATCATCTATTTTTAGAGATCACTATAGAGTATTGTATAAAAATGAACCATATCAAAAGATCAACTAAACCATACCATATTTAACCGTGTTGATAATGATTTCCATGGTTAAATTCCAGTGGGCCCCATCATAGGGTTTATTTCCCATCCAGCCTATTCATAAGGTTGCAAGGACCTGGATTTAGAGGAAAAACAAATATCATATTGGTCCAAACTTTGAAGCTTAAGGGTTTTAATTGTGGACATTCAAACCCATTGTTTTCTATAATGTGGTCCACCTGATCCTAGATCTATCTCATTTTTCTTTTATCACAAGCCTTAAAATATTCTTTCAAAATGGTTGGATGGTATGGATTCAACACATGCATCATGGTGGGTCCCACCGTCCAAGGTTTGGATGGTGTGGCAACACAAAACATACATCATAGTAGGGTCCATATGGGTGGACGATATAGATATAACACATACCTCGTGCATGGGATCCACCATGATGTTTATCTTCCATCCAATCTGTTAATAAGGTCACACAGACCCTATTGAAATAAATTAATTTTTATATTTATCCAGAACCTCGGGGACCAAAGGGTTCCAATAGCAGACGTTTAATCCCACCACTTTTTGCAGCATTGTCCACCTAATAGATGGCATGGATATAGAATAAATACATTAATAGTCGATCCCACCATCCGGCCATCTGGACGGTGTGGATCCCACACGTATATCATGTGGGCCACATCCAAAAGGATGGATGGTCAGAGGGATGGATGGACAGATGCACATACATCACGGTGGGGACCTACGGCTGGGCCCCACTGTCTCATGCCCTCTTTAGCGCATCGCAGCAGGATGTTACTGCAGTGTCCTCTGGACGTGCAGCAGCAGCGCCTGCTGCATTGGTTTGTTTTTTTAAACTTTTGTTTTCTTGGAGATTTTCCTAGGTAGGGCCCGCATCTGGTGGATCCACTCCACCCATTGGATTCCATGGCTCGAGACAATCCAAAAGAGCCCAATATACAGCATGTTTTGGTGTATCGAAACATCAATGTGGGTCCTCACAACCTTTAACAGTCAAGATCACTATTTTTAATGATATGGCCTGCTTGATAATTGGATTAGCTTCATCTTTTGGCTCAACGTCTAAAATGAGCTGAGAAATAAGATGGACGGCGTGGATCATATTCATACATCAAGGTGGGGCCTGCATGAGCAGCCCACCCCAAAGCTTCTTAAATCAAGCTAATGTTTTTGTTTTCAGTTCACATCCAGCGTCCCTGGACGCTGGACGGTTTTTGGCATAACACATATATTTAAGGTGGGCCCTGCTCAGGTGGGCCACTAAATGGCTGGGTGGTGTGGATAAGACATACATCAAGTGGGGTAAATCCAGGTGGGTCACACGGCCACATCGTCAGACACAACAAAAGTGAGAGAGAGAGAGAGAGAGAAAGAGAGAGAGAGAGAAAGAGAGGGAGGCCAAGTGATGGAGGGACCCCGGTACTATGGGCCCTCTCTTCCATACATCACAACTTATATCAAGTGGGTCCCATTACATGTGGGCCCACTAATCAAAATCAACGGTGGTGATCCTTTCTCCACCAAAATACAAGGTCTAGATGACCCTATTCATGTAAGGAAAATAAATATCATGATTGGGTACATGGAGAATGGCCCCATCATGGAATGATCATGAGAATCACATGGAGAATGACTCCATCATGAGATGATCATGAGAATCAAGGTGGGCCATCTGCCACATCTAGGGTCCAAAGTGAGATCCATACCATCAATCGGTAGGCCTCACTTGGCCCATCATCAAAGCATAAAAATCTAACCTATATAGCACCCATCATTGGATCTTGTACTCCTCCTTCCACTGATGCAATCTAGAGCTCCATAGGATGCATTTCAACAGTCGAGATGAAGCTTGATGGGATTGGGTGGTTGGAATGTGGGCCACACAAGCTCTTCTCATGGAGAGCTTGGACGTCCACCTCCCATGGGATTTTCTTGGAATGAAAAATGAGAAATGAGAGAGAGAGAGAGAGAGAGAGAGAGAGAGAGAGAGAGACAGGAGATATAAGCGAGATGGGATGGAAGGTATGGGCTCTCTTGATTTGTTAGTAAAAAGGGAAGGTTAAGCATGGGTTGCTTTGACTTTAGGTAAGGAAAGGTAAGGGTGAGTGATGGCTTGTGATGGGATGTACTTGAATTATGATTGATGTGATTGATAGGACATGTCGTAGAGATTCTCTCGGAACTCGCAACGCACGACGTTTTCCTCGTACTGAACGCAGGCTCACATCTCCTAGCTTGGGTATCACCTCGGCACGTGAGATGCGGTGTCGGAACCGCGGCGACGACGCCGTTAAAAGGATATAAGTTTTGAGTCGAGCCGACTCTAATATATGGGACATGACTCAGGATCACTAGCAAATGCTGATAACAAATTGTGGGTCGCTGGAATTTGACTGGGAGGACCGCGGAAGCCTACGGAACGGTATGTGCTCGGATACGGGTCTTACATCAAGATTGGTTGAAAACACAAGTACTGATTCCGAACTTTTCCCTTTTTCGTTCTTTTTCCAGTTTTTGATTTTATATCGACAGTCATTTGTATTTATTCTTCTTCTTTAGACGTTACATTATTTTCAAAGACATTTTTCATTCCCTCAAAGATGTTGTCATTTTTCATTCTTTATGACCTCTTTGTCGATCTCTGATTTTTTTAACTGGTTCATTTTCTTCTTTTAAGGTGGATAAAATTCTTCAGACTCGATTCTCAATATCTTTCAATGATGATCATACTAACAATAAAAAATCTAATGCTATACATAGAAAATAATTTGAATAACATAATATTCAAACTTACTCTTGATCAACTGAATGTAAGAACCATAAGTGATAGGTTACTTGGTTTCTCCAACTCCAACGATTCAAAATTTGTTTTCTATCTTATCATCATACTCAAAACAATCTTAAATACACAACTTATCGCTCTCCAAACAGATAAACATTGAAAATTTTTCAAACATTTTGCAAAATTTGCTTAAAATTGAGAAAACATTGATTAGTGTACTTAATCTCCCATCCCCATCCTAAAATCTACATTGTCCTCATTGTAAAATAAATAAGCATGATTTGCAAAAGAACAACGTAATTGAAAGAGAAGGGATGGAAAGATAGTACCTGATGAAGACATTTTGTAACGTCCTGGATTTTTGCTAACTTGGAGTTAGACGTCCTTGGGCAATGGGTCTATCATAACACCTTATTTACTTCTCAGAACTCAATCCCAAAGTCACAAATCCCTTTTTCAACCCATTTCCTTCAAAATCTCACCTTTAATACCTTATTCTTTAAATTTTTCTAAGTAATTTCATATTAGACACAAATCCTAAAGTTTAGATGATGAAGAACAATACTTAAACTAAAATTTACTATTAATAGTGAATACATAAATAAAATGGGTTTTTAACCATTAACCTTATGGAATCTCCTAAAATAAATATTTTATTTAGATATATCATCTTCTCCTACCCCAAATTCATATATGGCAAGTCATGTAACTCATTTTCGATTGGAAGATACGCTCGTTTCAAGAAGGTGAGTGGCAGAACCACCACTAGGTAAGCGCGAGGCCTCACTCAGGCGGTGATGGCATCGCCCTAGGTCCAGTGGACTGTGATGGCATTGCGCCAACCACGATGCCTCGCCGATGCACCAAGTTTAGGTGGACCCTCGTCGTGAATTTTTGTACTTTTTGACCGACTTTAAAAAGTCATATCTCCCTCGTTATAACTTCGATTTAGGTGATTCAAATGCCAGATTGAAGCTTGATAATATAGTTTCATATAAAAATAAGTGAAAAATATAATAAAATTTTTAATATAGTTAAATCTAGGTTGGTGTGACAACTATCTAAAAATTATTGGTCCAGATAGTTGCTACTTCTAGAATTTTTAGAATTTTTCTACAATACGAAATCTAATGAAATTTGGTAGAGATTGAGTAAACTTGATGATGAACTACTATCAAAATAATTAAAATAATATACTAATTAAAAGTGCCAAAAAGGGGTATAGAACTACACCAGGACCTTATTCGGTCGTAGTTAAGTACTAAACTAAACGATCGATGGATTTGGCTTGAATCACTTTCTATACAAACTACAAGACCCAAAACAATTAAAATTACTAACTCAACATTACTTAAAAACCTAGGAGCAACCTCAAAATCCAGTTGCTCTTGAGAGCACATTGAAACTCCGTATTAGACCTGAATCGCGCGTTAAAAGTCCGATTACCACGAAGCTATAAGGTTATGATCGCCATACTGGGCTTGACAAGCATCATGGGAATCAAATCCAAATAGTATACAGAAACTTACAACTTGAGCCTAGAGCGAAGTGTGTGAGAAACGCGATTATCTTTAGAAAATGAACTCAAACTCAAGTGAATTGGGTCATTCGCTTGCAAGCCAAATTTAAAGTTTCAGACCGTCAGATTCTAACTGAACTTCACCCATGGATCAGGGAAATTTTCCTGCACATATCCATATACTTGTGGCCCTGATCGAGGAACAACGACCGTTGATCTGATACAGGTCCTTCACAGTTGATCTGCTAACCTGATCGCACCGAAATCATAACCTGGCTTAGATCTATGGTCAGAGAACTTACCCTATGCCATAAATGAGTAACGAACCACCAGATGAGCCAAACAGTCACCCTTTGGATTGAAACCAAGTATACCATGGCCCTGGGGCCATTGACTTCAGTTTTGGGCCTATATAATGCCCTTAAACCACCCCTCCCTCGTTTCATACGAATTTCTCAAACCCTAGGTGAGAGAAGAGAGAAAAGAGGAGGAAAGAGTGAGGAGAAGAGAGAGAGAGATAGGAAGATCGTTGCTGGGATTCACTCCCATGACTCCACACACCAAATCGCCACCCCACTGTCGCTACACCGTCAATCCCTAATCTCGTTTTAGGAATCCAAATAGAGGAATCGGTAAAATAGCTAACCTATTTCATGATTTAGGTAGCTATTGTGCCGTAAACAAAGGCGTAGTGTACGAATTGAGTTCGTAACAAGCGTACCAATGAAAGGTGTAGACTATAAATGTTTAGGTTATAGTTTTCAAGGCTTTCAATATCAGTAATGGTTTATATCTGACTTGATTGCTGCCACATGACCTTAGTAACGATGTATTCGATAAATTATACATGTGTGTGAACTATGTGAATATAAAATGCATTCCATGTGTTTGTTGAAATGTTTGAATGAAAGTGTAATTATGAATTATGCTTTTCATGACTATTAATCTAGAATACATGTTTGTTGTATGTATGACAACTCCTTTGTGAAAGGATTTGCTATAATATATGTTATAACTAAGTTAAGTCAGGTATGTAGTAATGTGTAGGCTAAGTGTTTGATAAAATGTCTGAATGAGTAATTGTTTGTTAAATCGCTTTTAACAAGGGTGTTGAGATGGGTTTCTCAATTACCATATACATATTGGTAGTTTCCATTATATAATGTAATTCGTTGTTATGTGATTCATGGATGAAATGCATATGTATAATAATGCGTCTAATGTGTTTGATAAATGCTTAAATGAGATTTATGTTTATATTGTGTGATAAATGCTGTTATGAGTAACATATATGATTCCTTATTGCATTTGAGTATGTTTGAGACTACCATTTAGTCCAGACAATCGGTAATGGCTCCTGATTGAGTGGCCGAACTAGTTTCGCCACGTTAGATACATTCGAGGAATCTGAGTCGTATGGTGATTGTCGATAGTGGTTGGGCCACGAGGAGTGTTTATGCACTCTATGTCAATTAATTCAACATACGCTCATACCAATTGCACTTGTCAAATAACCCGATTGGCCCATTGTGTGTTTACCATGTATGAATGCTACTGCTTGAATCTAAGGTACCACTTACCAATG
The DNA here is from genome assembly GCF_029962835.1 of Magnolia sinica. Lineage (NCBI taxonomy): Eukaryota > Viridiplantae > Streptophyta > Magnoliopsida > Magnoliales > Magnoliaceae > Magnolia > Magnolia sinica. Next base: position 45,919,078 of record NC_080580.1, read on the forward strand.
AAAAGCCCATTTCAACTATGGTACCAAGATCCGCTAAGATGCATGAGTCGGGCATGGTTGTATGGGACACCATGGTCAAGCTATTGGCCTACACTGGGGTAATGAGCCTCTCCGTAGTGACTAGTGAGCAACCCAAACTCGTGCGCTGAATACGGTGGTATGGGACAACGTATTCAAGCTGTCGGCCTACACCGGTGCAACCTGGCTGCGGTCCTAGCGTGGGTTGGGGCGTACGGTTTGATTCGGACCCCCTTTGAAAATAGCGCTCTAGTTGGTAAGGCATTAGTAGAGTGACCTTGAGTACAATCAATTAAACTTGCCTATCCACTGCTTTCATTAGGGGTGATGCCCTACAACTTGTCTATCGTATGTGATTAACTAGGATTAACGACCCTAGATGGATCATTGTTTGAGTAAATGATATAAAGGGAGGTACCTTAGCTTCCTGAATCTGCTGTATGAATAAGCTTAATCAAGAACTCGGCTAACACGACCATGCACCGCATTGCATGTGCCTTTGGCATGGAAGAACACAGTGGGAGTATCATGTGCGACCGTGAGATGGTGTCGTTGAGGGAGTGCAGGTGAGGGCATGCATCATTATAGTATATCATTCCTACATTAACAAGAGCATTTAGAACATGATTGTTATACTACTTTATCATTACTACTTGAGTGAATTGATAACATGTTAACCTTTGCTTTATAGTTCCACTGAATTAGCTACTCATTCCTACCCTGGGATGGTGTTTTAAAACACCAAACAGACTCTATTATAGATGTAGGTAATGACAAGATCTATGTAGCTAAAATGGACATCATGGACGAGGAGGAGGAATTCTCCTATGTTCAGCTATCAAGTAGGTCTTCATAGACCTTATTCTAATTCGACGGGATTATAGTGTTACATGGATTAGTTGGATAGTTACACTCAGATATTTTGTAAATTTTAGAACAATACATGTATATGTTCAGCCTGGTATCATACTCATACTCTGGGGATTAAGAAACACTTTTATATTTTATATACCTATCTCAGTCTTCCGCTTGCTTAATTTAATTATCTCTGGAGTATGATATGCTGTTTTAGTATAATCTCACTCATGTTTAATGCACTAATATGGACAACATTTAATCATCAGAATCTATGTTACATAAGTGATGCATTAGAACTCGGGAGTTGAGCTTCACTCAACCCCTAATTTTCAGGGCGTTACATGTTTTGAGGCTTTTTCCAAAGGATCTCATCGTGAAGGTGGTTAGCACAAGAATTTAACAACTGAAAAGCAAACTATCCTAAGCGGCGGAAACAAACTATCCTAGAATGGCATAAAGCAATAAACCTAACTACACATCTATCGAACTAGGAGATCAATCCTGATAAACAGGATCATTCAGAGGTATGGACATGTCCTCTGAATTAAATTTTTCAATAAATGACTTTAATCGATGTCCATTTACTTTAAACTCATTGCCATTATTTGGATTCAAAATCTCAACAGCCCTATGAGGATAAACATTGGTAAGAGTGAAAGGGTCGGTCCAACGAGATCGAAGGTTGCTCGGAAAGAGATGTAATTAAGAGTTTACAAGAGGACTTTCTAACTTGGAGTGAATGATTTCCGAAGGATATGTTGGTCATGAAACACCTTCATCCAATCCTTGTAAATTCTAAAATTTTCATATGCATAATTTCAGATTTCTTCGAGTTCATTCAATTAAAGTTTGCGCAGCAAGCCAGCATTGTCCAAATTGAAGTTCAAATTTTAATCACCCAGTAGGCCCTATATTCCAACTCCACAGGCAAGTGGCAAGCCTTCCCATAGACAAGTCTAAAGGGAGACATTCCAATAGGGGTCTTAAATGCGGTACGGTAAACCCGTAAAGCATCGGTCAATCGAATTGATTAATCTTTTCAATTAGGGTTAACCATTTTTTTCAAGATGTGTTTAATTTTCCTATTAGAAATCTCAGCTTGCCCACTCGTTTGTGGGTAGTATAGAGTGCTCACCTTGTGAGAGATGTCATATTTTTTCATTAAGTTCGCGAATGGCCTATTACAAAAATGTGAGCCCCCATCACTAATGATGGCTCGAGGTGTTCTAAATTGGGAAAGGATGTTCTCTTTTAAAAACTTAATGACCATTTGATGGTCATTGTTCTGACATAGAATCGCTTTGACCCATTTAGTGACATAGTCTACAGTGAGCAAAATATATAAATTTTTAAAAGATTAGGGGAATGGTCCCATGAAATCAATGCCCCAACAATCAAATGCTTTAATGATCAAAATGGGGTTCAGAGGCATCATATTTCGATGGGACAATGCTCCCAACTTCTAACAACGTTCACAAGCTTTGAAAAACTCATGAGTATCCATAACATAGTAAGTTAGTAAAATCCACACTGTAGAATCTTGGTCATGATCTTTTTAGCAGAAAAGTGACCACCACAAGCCTGAGAGTGACAGAAGGAGATGACACTTTAGTATTCATTGTCTGGCACACATCTCCTTAAGATTTGGTCTGGGCAATATTTAAAAAAATACGAATCATCCCAAAAGAACTTACAAACCTCAGCGAAGAATTTTTTTTCTTATCTCGCACAGTCCAATGTGTTGGTGTGAAACCTGTGGCAAGATAATTACGAATATCAACAAACCAAGGTGAATGGGAGACTTTGAACAATTGTTCGTCAAGGAACATGTCATTTATATGTGTCGTCTCAAGGGAATCAGAGAGATCAAGGCAAGAAAGATGGTCAGCCACTACATTTTCTACTCCTTTTTATCTTTTATTTCCAAATCAAATTCTTGGAGTATGAGGATCCATCTTATCAGGCGGGGCTTAGCATCATTCTTAGAAAGAAGATACTTGAGTGCCGCATGATCTGTGTAGATGACGATCTTGGATCTAATCAAGTAGGACCTAAATTTGTCCAAAATGACCATTATGGCTAAGAGTTCCTTTTTCGTAGTAGAGTAGTTCACGTGGGCAGGATTTAGAGTTCTACTTACATAATGAATAACGTAGGGCTCCTTTTCTTTTCTCTTGCCTAAAGCCGCCCTAAGAGGATAGTCGGACGTGTTGTACATAAGTTCAAAAGGAAGGCTCCAGTCAGGTGGCTGCATGATAGGTGCAGTGGTTAACATGCCCTTAAGCTTAGTAAAAGCTTCCTGGCATTGCTCAATCCACTCGTATGGTGCATCCTTTTGAAGTAGATTACATAGAGGATGAGAGAGGTGACTAAAGTCCTTTAAGAATCTTCTGTAAAACCCGGCATGTCCTAGGAAGGAACGCATGTCTCATATGTTCTTGGGTGGAGGTAGGTTAGAGATAAGATCAATTTTAACCTTATCTACCTCGATTCCTTTGGACAAGATGATATATCCAAGGACAATTTCCTTACAAATCATGAAATGACACTTCTCCTAATTCAGTACCAAATTCTTTTCCTCGCATCGCTTCAGCACATTTTTAAAATTTTCCAAAAATTCACTGAAGGATGGACCAAAGATTGAGAAGTCATCTATAAAGACCTCTAAATATTGCCCCACCATGTCAGAAAAAATACTCATCATACATCGCTGAAAGGTGGAGGAGGCATTACAAAATCCAAATGACATCCTTTGGTAAGCAAAGGTGTCATAAGGACATGTAAATGTAGTCTTTTTTCGATCTTCAAGGGTTATCTCAATCTGATTGTAGCCCGAATATTTGTCAAGGAAACAGTAATAGGAATGACCAGCTAACCTTTCCAAAATTTGATTAATGAAGGGTAAAGAAAAGTAGTCCTTCCTCATGATGGTATTCAACTTCCTATAGTCAATGCACATTCTCCAACCAATAGTAACTCTAGTTGGCACGAGTTCATTGTTGGCATTGGCTACGATGGTGATTCTGGACTTCTTAGGAACCACCTGAGTAGACTCACCCATTGACTATTAGATATAGGGTATATGATACCCACATCCAATAGTTAAGAACCTCGGCCTTAACCACTTCCTTTATGTTTGGATTTAGTCTGCATTATGGTTGTCATGAGGTCCTCGCATTATCCTCTAGATGAATGTGGTGAGTACAAATCAATGGGTCAATTCCCTTGAGGTCTGCAATTGACCATCCAAGGGCTCTTTTGTGCTCAATGAGTGTAGAGATGAGCATACTCTCCTGTTCTTGCTCAAGATGGGAAGAAATCATCACCGGGTATGTCTTATCTTGACCTAAATTGACATATTTTAAATTAGAGGGAAAAAGTTTTAGGTCAAGCTTTGGTGCCTTGAGGTTAGACAGTAGAGGCACTATATCAGTTTGGGATAATTATTTGAATTGTGGCCTCCACCAGTTAACTTCAAGTACCGGCACATCATCAAGTATGACACTCGTCTCCTTAATCATATCATCATTTAAATCATTGGAGTGGGCCAAGAATGTGTCTAGAGCGCCAGAGGATAAGGTTAGAAGTGCTCTATCTACCACGAAAGAATCAATCAGGTTATTATCGTGGAAATTGTCTTCATCCTCTAACTGTTTGCCCATGTTGAAAAAAATATTCAAGTCTAATGTCATATTCCCGAAAGACATACTCATGAATCCATTCCTATAATTAATGATTGTGTTTGAAGTGGCAAGGAATGAGGTACCAAGAATGATAGGAATTTGAGTGCTCATGTCCATGATGGATTGAGTATTCCGGACGATAAAATCTACTGGGTAATAGAATCTGTCAACCTGGACCAACACATCCTCGATTATCCCTTTCAGTATACGAACTGAGCGATCGACAAGTTGTAATGTAGTTCGGGTGGGTTTTAATTCACCTAAACCTAGTTGTTTGTAGACCAAATAAGGAATCAGGTTTACACTCACTCACAAGTCAAGAAGTGAGTGCTCAATTCGGTAGCTCCCAATTATACAAGTGATGGTTGGGCTACTAGGATTTTTGTATTTCTGTGGCACATCTTGCTTTAGGATGGCACTCACTTTTTTAGTTAAAAAGATTTTCTTTTGAATATTTTTCCATCTTTTGGTTGTACACAAGCCTTTCAGAAATTTGGCATATGAAGGTATTTGTTTAGCCTCATCTAGTAGAGGAATGTTGACCTTCACTTGTTTCAACATCTCTAGAATGTCCTGTGAGTTAGAGAGAGGTTTTGGTGTAACCAACCTTTGGGGGAATGGTACAATCGACTTACCTTGAAGTTCCGGTTCCAATTCTTGTGAAGCAGTGCTAGGTCTATCATCATTGTCCTCTTTTGGGTCTTTAAACTTCTCAGCCCTTACTAGAATAGATTTGTCAATTATCTTCCCACTCCTAAGAGTGGTGATAGACTTAGCTTGCTCAAATTGATTTGAAGAGCTTGGATCACTTATTTCGTATTGTGAATTGGGATTGGGGAGAGGTTGAGCAAGAAGCATCCCCCTCTTTATAACCGTAACATATTTTATAAGCTCTTGTATTGCTTGAGTAAGCTCTTAAGTTTGTGTGGAATTTTGAGCCAGTTCTTCTTGAGGTTTCACTTTATTTGGAATTTGATTAAAGAAACCTTGAGGAGTAGCAGTTTGTCCATTCCTCCAACTGAAGTTTGGATGATTTCTCCAACTAGGATTGTATGTATTGGAGGTAAGTCCATTGAAAGGTCTTTGGTAATTATTCACGGCATTGGATTGCTCATTCAACACCTCTTGAAAAGCAAGTATTGTTGGACAATTTTCAGTTGTGTGAATGTTGCAAGCACAAATAACGCAAACCATTTTCTTAACCTTATCCTTCTTTAGTTCCAAGGCCTCAAATTTCCTTATGAGATTAGACACTTTAGCATTGATATCATCATCCTCTTTCAGAAGGTATAATCTGCCCATCTCCTTTGATTGAGTGGGCCTAGAAGTGGTGCTTGATTTTGGGTAAGTGTCCTATGATTGTTCGTTTTCAGCAAGTTTGTCCAAGTAATCCCACACATCATCAACATTTTTATTCATGAATTCCCCATTGCACATTGTATCGACCAATTGGCGCATGGAAGATGTCAAGCCATCATAGTAAAAGTGTGTAATGCGCCACATTTCAAAACCGTGTTGTGGGCATGAACTGACAAGATCCTTGAACTGCTCCCAACATTGGAAGAATATTTTATCCTCTTTTTGGGCAAAGTTCATGATTGACTTTCTAAGGGTGTTTGTTTTATATTGTGGTAAAAATTTTTTTATGAACTCCCTTATCATATCATTCCATGTGCCAATAGATTTGGGATGTAGTGAATGTAACCACGTCTTAACTTTCTCTTTTAAAGAAAAGGGAAAGAGTTTCAGTCTGACCATGTCCTCAGACACATTTGGAAAATATAAAGTGCTATGATCTCAACAAACTCTTTCGAGTGTAGATATGGACTTTCAGATTCAAGTCCATGAAATTTTGGAAGGAGTTGGATCACCCTTGGCTTGATATCCATGTGTCCTGTATTTTCTGAAAAAACCATGCATGAGGGCATGCTCAACCCTGGTGGTTGTAAATAATCTCACAAAGTACAAGGCGGTGGTGCTTGATGTACGTCATTCTCATCCTGGACTTCCTCAACCCGAGGTTGATGTTGTCTTCCCAGTTGATTAACCGGTTGATTTACAGCCATCACTTCAATTAACTCTGAGGATCTCGAGTGGTGTCTAATCTTGTGATGGATAGATAACCCCTCAACCAATCCTCCTTCACTCAAAAGACGTCGAGTGTTGTCACGGACCCACTTGGGCATGAAACACTCTTAGCCCTCAATTCAGATTCTAACCTAAACCTAAAAGAGAGAAAGGAATTCTAGAAATAGAAAGAGAGAGAGAATTAGAAAGAAGTTACCAAATTAGAAGTTCATAAATTAAGATCCTACAAAATAAAATAAAACAAGTCGGTTTCTAAAAATATAAATTCTAAAATTAGAAAGTTTCTTAAAAAAAAAAAAAATCTTATAATTAGAAAGCTAAGTTAGTTTCTAAAATAAAACAGAAAAAACCTAACCTAAAAATAGAAAATAAACAAACCTTAATCTTAACCTAATTCTAAAACTAGCTAATCTAAGAAAAACGCAACCATTAGTCATAATTAACCATTAGAAATAGAAAGTATTCCTTATAATCAAACTAGAATCAAAGAGAGTTCAATATAAAACATGAATCAAAGCAATAGAAACATCCCATCACGCTACAAGCTTCACCTCTTAGCCCTAGCTAAGAGGTTTAGCCAACCATAGACATGATTGAAATAGAATCTCTTAATAAAAGCATAAAAACAACTAAGAAAAAGGAAGAAAGAACTCTTGGCGATGACTTCTCCATGCTTTTGCTCCACTCCTTAAACCCTAGATGATGCCTGGGAATGCCCTAAGGCCCACTATTTATAGTTTTAGGTCTTAAACTTTCCACCAAGTGAAAATTTCTGGAAATCGTCAAAAACTTACGCAATTCGCACATGTTTTGCATAACCCTCGACTGGTTGTGGGCCATCCTCAACCAGTCATGGGTCGTCCTCAACCGGTCGAGGATCTCCTTCAACTGGTCGACTAGGATGAGGATTTTGAGGTCTTACTCACTGGAGTTTGAGTCGAGACACCTTCGACTGGTAAAGTAGAGGTTAGGAATGGTTGTGCATAGCTAGGACTGGTTAAGCCGAAGCCAGGACTGCTTGAGCGTAGGTTGGACTGGTCGAGCCGGAGCTAGGACTAGTCGAGGATCATCGAATTTCACTTCAAAACTCCAATTTTCTTCATTCTGGACTTGGTTTTTTTGGATCTTCAATATGTGCATTCTTCATTCTTGGTCTTATAAGATACATTCTTGTCTTTGGTGATTCTTGAGTGTTAAATCCATGCTTTTAACATCCTTTTCAGTACAAGCTCTTGAATTCAACTTGCAATATAAGTACGATTAAAATAAAACATTAAGCATTATCATGTTCAGAAAACCAAGTAATAAATGGGGTCTAATATGCAATATTTGACCCTCAACAATCATACAACTGGAATCGAAGACATATTGTTTAGTGTGAAATATTGCATATTTCCCCCTATTTATTCCTTGGTTTTATAAACATGATAGTGCTTAATCGATTTAGTTATGCATGTCTTCATGTGCGGGGTGATTTCAAGAGCTTAAGGTGAAACTGATGTCAAAAGGAATATTTATACTCAAAAGATTAATAAATAAAGATTTGGAAATTTGGAAGTCATTAATGAATAATTCACATGTCAAAGATCCATGAAAACCAAGTGAGGAATGAAGAGAATCAAAGATTTGAAGTGAAGAAAATGAATCCTGAAATTGTCCTAAAAACAAACAAATTCCTGAAATTGTCTTGTAGAAATATATTCTGAAACTTTAAGTTTATTTTGGAAAACTACGCAAAGTGCGTAAATTTGACACGGTTTAAACTCTGAGTTTATTTTGGGAAACTACGCAGAGTGCGTAAATTTGAGGCAGTTTCTAGAATTTTCCAACTCGATGTGGAAGTTGGAGTTCCACAACTATAAATAAGACTCCCTAGGATGCTTCAAAGCATCTTCTAGGGATTTAGAAAGGTCTCACGGAGTATACACAAGGGTGGAGCAGCCGTCAAAGAGTTTTTCTTCTTCCCTAGTTTTTTTCATGCTTTGTTTAAGAGATTTTGTTTTAATCATGTCTATGATTGGCTAAACCTCTTAGCTAGGGCTAAGAGGTGAAGCTTGTAGCGTGTTTGCATGTTTATTTTGCTTTGATTCTTGTTCTTATTGAACTTCATTAATTTCTAGTTTGATATTAAGAAAATATTTTCAGTTTTTTATGATTTATTGTGACTCAAATTACAATAGATGTTGTGATAGCTTTGGATATCTTCTTTTCCTGTTTTGATGAGATAGTGAGATTAGTAAATCCTGTTGATCACCATCGTCTCTTGGGTATGGTAGGGTGATGGAATCGCTTCCAATTATCACAATTCTCCACCATTGAGAATTATGTCAATGAAAAGTTCAGATTTGATTTAAATTATTTTATCTTCCAATTGGATAGGATAGAATTCCAATTCCAATTGTGTTCCTTAAATCAAGTAAGGTAGCATCTTGTTAGCTACAAGTGGATCCTTGGCACCCTAGTTCCCACCTTTAAATTCATAAGTTTTAATCAACATTATTTAACATTACTCTCAATTATTCAGATTTTAATTTAGATCTTTTTCTAGTTCTAATTCTAGTTATTTTCAGAATACGTATAAGTGTAGTCCTTGTGGAGTTGACCTTGGTCTTACCGAGTTATTACTACATCGCGACCAAACACTTGGGGTTGCGAACAAGTTTTTGGCACCGTTGCCAGGGACTACGACTACATTTTTCTGGAATTAATTGGTATTAGAATTAAGTTAAGATTAGGGTTTATTTTTCTGCTATATTTTTAGATTATGTTTTTTTCTAAAATTATTTTTAGAAACTTACATTATTTTCTGTTTTCTAGGATCCTAAAATAGCAACTCTTATTCAGTAATTTTGTTCCAACCCTCTCTCTTATCTTTTCTAAATCTCTTATTTGTTTTAGTTTTTCTACTTTTATTTCTAGGCTTATTTATTTAGTTACTTGAGGGCTTAGAGTGTTTCATGCCCAAGTGGGTCCGTGATAACACTCTACGTCTTTTGAATGAAGGAGGATTAGTTGAAGGGTTGCTTATTCATCACAGGATTAAACACCACTTGAGACCCTCCGAGTCAATAGAAGTGATGCCTGCAAATTAACCTCAACCTCCAGTTGGGGAAGTTCAAGATGAAAACGAGGTGCAGAATGCAGCCCCGCCTCATACTCTACGAGATTATTTACAACCGTCAAGGGTGAGTACACCTTCCTTCATGATATTTCCATTGAATGCAGAAACTGTGGATATTAAACTAGGGGTAATTCAACTCCTCCCTAAGTTTCATGAACTAGAGTCTGAAAGTCCATACTTGCATATGAAAGAGTTCGATGAAATCATATCTACATTATACTTCCCAAACATGTCTGAGGACACAGTTAGACTGAAATTATTATTTTTCTCTTTCAAAGAAAAGGCTAAGTCATGGTTACATTTGTGAGGCCCGTATCCTAGACCGTACCGTTCCATAAGCTTCCGAGGTCCTACTGGTCGAATTTCGGCGACTCGCGACACGTATATAGCATTTGCGCGTGACCCAGAGTTGAGTCCTATTGATCTGAGTCAGCTCAGATCGAGACTTGTACCGTTACGACTGCGCCGTCGCTGCAGTTCCGACGTCGCGTCTCGCACACTGATGCGATACCCAGGCCAAGAGATGTGGGCCCATGTTCAGTTCAAGGAAAACACCGTACATTTACAAACCCAAGAGAACATGTCCCATCAATCACATCAATCATGTCAAGTACATATTGTGAGACCCGTATCCTAGCACATACCATTCTGTAGGCTTCCGCGGTCCTCCCGTAGAATTCTGGTGACCTGTGACGTGTAGATAGTAGTTGCACGTGACCCTGATTCGTATCCCATATTCCAAAGTCGGCTTGAATTAAGACTTTTATCCTTGTGACCGCACTGTCGCCACGATTTCGACGCCATGTCTCGCACACCAAGGTGATACCCGAGCCAGAAGATGTGCGCCCGCGTTCATTCTAAAGAAACGCCGCGCATTGCAAATTCTGAAAGAATCTCTACAACATATACCATCAATCAATCAATCAAGTACACACCCTATCTTAAGTACATTACCCATACTCCATGCCACCTCACCCCCTCACAAGTCAATTCTCTCTCTCCCCACCCATACCTCCTTTACATAAATTTCAACCCAACCCATGCTTTCCCATTCCCATCCCTTACAACAACCATTTCATCCATCCATTTTCTCCATCATTTCTGTCTCTCTCTCTCATTTCTATCTTCACTCTCCAACCCCAAGAGAAACACCTAAACGTCCAAGATCTCCAAGCCTTCCCAAAACAACAAGTGTGGCCCACTTTCCCACCATCTCATCTCCCATCTCAACCATTCATTCTTCATCAAACTCCATCAAAATTGGTGCATACGAGTCCAAGGAACTAAAGAAGGAGGATAAATGTGGGTGATCCACCATTAATTTTGAATTTTAGGGCCCACTTGATATGGGACCCACTTGATGTATGCATTGTAAAAGGGAGGGCTCATAGTGGCGGGGTCCCTCCCCTCTTCACATCTCGCTCTCTAACTCTCTCTTCCATATTCTTCGGCCCACCATGATGAATGTATTTTATCCATGCCGTCCACCAAGTGGGCCCACATGGCAGTCCATTTGGACGGGCATGATTGAAGGAAAGCACAAATATTAGTTTGATCAGTGGAGTGACCCACTGGTGTGGACCCCACCATATATATTGTTGTAGGTGCACCAGCGTTGCTAGACATAGGCAAAACACAAATGTCAGCTGATCTAAATGCTATGGTGGGCCACACCATGAGGACCCACCCTACTGCTTGTGAGATCCAAACCGTCCATCCAGCGTTCAGACTCTCTGGGCGCTGAACCGAACCATGTTAAATGTTATATTTTATATAATATATATAATATATTATAATATAGATGTGGTGGGCCCCATGTGGGACCCACCTGTTTTGAGAATATGTTATATATTATATAATATATATTATAATATAGATGTGGTGGGCCCCACGTGGGACCCACCTGTTCTGAGAAACATATTGGCTGGGTATCGCATACCAGCTACAGAGCTACTATAGGTGGAATAAATCCACACCATCCGTCTAGCTAGGACGTGGACCCCACCGTTGATGTATGTATTAAATCTAAACCTTCCCTCCATTTGACGTGCTCATGGGCCCCACTCTGATGGATGTGTTCCATCCAAACTGTCTATCTATTTAGCAATCTCATCTCAAGGCCTGAGATAAAAAATAAGACAGATCTAGTATCAAGTGGACCACACTGCAAAAATAGTGAGATTGAATGTCCACCATTGAAACCTATTTTTTTTGGTAGTGCAGAAGTTATGGATCAATGTGAAATTTGTTTCTCCACTTAATTTAGGTCTTTCTGACCTTATGAACAGACTGGATGAAAAAGAAACGCTATGGTGGGCCCAACGGAGTTTTAATAGTGGAAATGATTATCATCACTGTTGTTTGTGGTATGGTCTAGATGATCTTTTGATATGATTCATTTGTTTGGATAATGCTCTCTATAGATGGATGAATGGTGTAGTTGTTATGGCCCATTTGAAACGACCCTTTGGATGTATTTGGGGCCCATTTGATGAGGCCCGATGTGACGTATTTGGGGCCCATTTGGAAGGGCCTGATGTCATGTATATGAGGCCCTTGTATGAGGCCCAATATGATGTATTTACAGCCCATTCGTTAATGCCCAATATGATGTATTTGGGGCCCATGAGTTGAGGCCCATTGTGATATATTTAAGGCCCATGGATTATGGCCCATTGTGATGTATTCAGGGCCCATGGGACGTGGCCCATCTGATGTATATAGGCCCATGTGATGTGTATTAGGCCCATGTGACACGGCCTATTGTGATGTATAAGACCCTTGTGTAAGGCCCATTATGATTGTATGAGGCCCATTGAGATTGTATGTAGCCCATTGTATTGTTTATGAGGCCTTCGTGTGACGCCATGGGCCCACTATATGTTTGGCCCCATGTGGACCACTTCTTGGGAGCAATGTTGGTTAAATGTCCACATTGATGGGTAATGATGGTTAAAGGTCCACATTGTGACCTTTCCTTAAGCCTGGTTAGGCACATTCTAATCATTCTCTAGTGGGTTAACCTAAATTATTGGGCCCTATTGATATTGCTTGTTCTATCATCGACCGTCCATCTATGGACCTTGCCTTGCGATGAGATCGATTACCGATTGCGATTGTCGAGGCCGATTCTGATTGTCGAGGCTAATTTCAATTATGGAGGCCAATTGTTGAGGCTGATTCCAATTGTTGAGGCCGATTCCGATTGTCAAGGATGATTGTTGAGGCCGATTCTGATTGTCAAGGCCAATTCTGATTGTCGGGGCCGGTTGTCGAGGTTGATTGTTGAGGCCGATTTCAATTGTCGAGGCCAGTTCTGATTGTTGAGGCCGATTTTGATTGTTGATGCCAATTGTATAAGCCAATTGTATAGGCCAATTTCAATTGTTCAGGTCGATTCTGATTGTCGAGGCCGATTTCGATTGCCAAGGCCGATTGTCTAGACCCATATGATGTATATGCGACCCGTAGTTGAGACCCGTTGTGATGTATGTTCGGCTTGTATTTGAGGCCCAATGTGATGTATATGTGGCCTGTAGTTGAGGTCCATTGTGATGTGTATTCGGCCTATGTTTGAGGCCTAATGTGATGTATATGCGGCCTGTGTTTGAGGCCCAATGTGATGTATATGCGGCTCGTATTTGAGGCCCATTATGATGAATATGAGGTCTATGTGATGAGGCCCATTGTGATGCATTTGAGGGACAGGCGATAGCGCTCATTGTGATGTATATTAGGCCCATGTGAGAGGCCCATCGTGATGTGTATTAAGCTCTTAAGTGAGGCCGATGGTGTTGTATATTAGGCCCTTATGTGAGGCCATGGGTCTACTATATGTTAGGCTCAATGTGGGCCACTCCTTGGGAAAATGTTGGTTAAATGTCCACATTGTCAAGGCCGATTATCAATGCTGATTATTGAGGCCGATTGTCAGTGCGGGTTATTGATACCGATTATGAGTATGTGATAGCATAACATCATGATACATGCCCATACGCATCATTCGCATGTTTGTTATGAGATGTGATTAACCATTATATATGCCATAGTACAGATAGTTTATGGGACTCCCTGATAGGTGGAGTTATTCCACATGAGTGCACGGTATGCGCAGGATTGATGCATGACTAGATTGTATGACTCATGCATCTTGCATTATGTTGTGATTATTGTATGCCTTAGCGGCATCAGGGCCATAACCTCCACAGGTATGTCGTGGATGGCCAAATGAGACATAAAAAATCTGTTATTAGCATCAGGCCGCCATAAATGGCCCTGGGTGAAAATCCTTAAACCCTCTTGGTACCTGAGGATGCCCCAACATCGAGACCGAGTGGATATATATGAGTGCATGAGAGCCGTATACCAGTAGGTGGCGTCTCCCACTGTGTCATGGTCGGTTGGGAGGGGGTGTGGCCCACCCGCCTGAGGGAATAGGCATAGCTAGGCTAAGTCTGACCAGCTTGAGGAATGGTTCCGCCATCGACAATTTGGGACCGATATTGGTAGGCAGATAGTGAGGTTTCTTCCACTTACCTAGATGTACGCTTGATGGGGCTGTAGCTGACGTATAGTGTATTAGACCTCGTGATGATCCCAGAGATGTACAGTACTAATTTGTGGAGTAGGAGTTGTATATTCAATATTTTATTCATTCATTCATTCACTATCCCCTTGGGCTAGTGCTGCACAACTAATTGTTATGTGTACTTTCACAATGGCCAGGATTTTAGTTGGGCTGCGCAACTAACCTGAGATCAAGAGCTTATCACATTGAGTCCATCTATCCAAATTTAGGTATAGGATTGGTTTTGATAGAAGTCATTTGTGATAGGCCCCATAGCCTGCGATACCATATTGCATATTGCATTACATCTTCGGCATATGGCATTTTAGGTTGCTATGTTTCTGCATTTATATGACCTAGATGAGGCTGATGGTATTCGTAACTCTTTCGAATTGTATATTATATTGCATCTTCGATATCTGATATCTAGTTCATTATGTTTTCGCATTACATAGTGGATTTACATTACTTTCTCAGTATATGACATTGGCTTACTACGTCTTTTCATCGCATATCCTGGATGAGGTTGATGATATTTTATGGACTTGTCAGTATTTCTGCATACTCTAATATTGTATGGTTTATGGACTTACCAGTATTTTCGATTAGTCTGATATTACATTCTGAGCATGCATATATTGCTCACACACTTTCACCGCCCTTTAAGCTTTCTATAAGCTTATGCATGATAGATGCGTGTAGGTGTCGATAGGATGTAGTCAACCTAGAGCAGGAGCGTGCGGTCGAGTTTTGTGAAGATTTTATTATATGCATGTATTTCCCTTTCAGCATTGTATTCAATTGTTTATATTAGTGCATATGTGATGATGATATTGTCTTTGTGATTTGGGTACACTTGTGGTTATGCTTCTTACGAGATAAAAGTACATTGGAAAATCCTCCGTGTAGGATCCCAGGATTCAGAATCTGGCGTATGGACGCTGGGAGCTGAGAATGGGATACTACGAAGGTTGTCGGCACCGGATTCGGCGATCGAGAATTTTGTGAGCCCGGTTTCCGAGTTTGGGCATGACACATATTCCATCCCCAAGTGTAAGTAACCCTTAAAGTTAGCTCTCTCTCTCTCTCTCCACCCATCTCTTTTCAAGTACACCCATCACTCACTCACCCATCACTCACCCATCCCTCTCTCTTACAACCTCTCTCTCTCTCTCATCTCTCTCTCATTTTCCTCCCAAGCAACCATGAGAGACCATCCAATCTCCATGAGAGAGCCTAGTGTGGCCCACTTTCTACCCAAGATCCCCACCATCCAACCGTCCAATCTCCATCATCCTCCGTTAAACTTGTAGCTTTGGAGCTAGGGAGTCCAAGGAGCTAAAGAAGAGGAGCAATATGTGGGTGATCTTAAAAATTCTATCGTTGATTTTCATTTGAAGGCCCATTTGTGATGGGACCCATCTTGATGTTTGTGTTGTAACAAAGAGGGGCCCATAATGTCGAGGTCCCTCCAATATGCCGATCTCTCTCTCTATCTCTCCCTTCTTCCCTGTTTCATGACCCACCTTGAAGTATGTATTATATCCATGTCGTCCATGCAATGGGGCCACCTTGCTGGACTGTTCAGTGGACGGGATTGTTACCTGTCCATCTAGACAGGCCTGGATGAAGGAAAACATAAATATCAGCTTGATACAAAGCTCCTGGTGGGCCACCACATGGGACCCACCTCAATGCACGTGTGCATCCAGCCGTCCATCTGCTGGACGCTAGGCCACATGATATTTGTGATATTTCAACCACCCATCCAGGTCTGGACGCTGGACCCCCTTTTTTATAAAAAAAGAAAGAGATAATATTATATAATATATATATATATATGATGTATGATATAATATAATATTATATATGTATGTGGTGGGCCCCATGTGGGAACCACCTACTGGAAGGATTGGCTGGTCTACCACCACACCAGCTATATTGCTGATGTATGGACATCAGCTGGATGGTCTGATCACGGTCGTGATATGTAGACCATCCATCCATTTTATTGGTGGGCCACATGTGTGGACCCCACCATGATGCATGCGTTATATCCCACTATCCATCATCCCACCATGATGCATGCGTTATATCCCACTGTCCATCATCTGGACGGTGGGCCAGTAACCCACCAGCTATTTTGCTGTTATATTCGTCAACAAGTTCTTTGGGTCCCATATGATGTATGTGTTATATCCCAACCGTCTATCAAGTGGACCACACTGCAAAGAATAATGAGGGATTGAACGTGTACCATTAAAACTGTTTGGGGTCACAGAAGTTCTGGATCAATATGAAATTTGTTCTCCTCTTAATTTAGGTCTGTGTGACCTTATGAATAGATGGGATGGAAATAAACCTTATGGTGGGCCCCGACCCCGTGAATTGTTTAACAGTGAAAATCATTATCTCTACTGTTATTTGTGGTATGGTCCAGATGATCTTTTAATATGATTCATTTTTTGGGTAATGTTGTAAAAGATCTCTAAAATAGATGAATGGTGTAGATGATGCGGCCCATTGGCATGGCCCATTTGATGCATATGAGGCCAAAGTAGTGTGGCCCACTTGTTGTATATGAGGCCCTTGTATGAGGCCCAATATGATGTATTTGGGGCCCCTTTGATGAGGCCCGATGTGATATATATTGGCCCATTTGGTGAGGCCCAATATGATGTATTTGAGGCCCCTTTAATGAGGCCCGATGTGATATATATTGGCCCATATGTTGAGGCCCAAAATGATGTACATGAGGCCCATGAGTGAGGCCCGATGTGATGTATGCGAGGCCCATCGTGATGTGTATCAGGCCCTTGTGTGAGACCATGGGTCCACTATATGTTAGGCTCTATGTGGGCCACTCCTTGGGGGCAATGTTGGTTAAATGTCCACATTGATGGGCAATGATGGTTGAATGTCCACATTGTGACCTTCCCTTAGGCCTTATTGGGCCCATTCTCACTGATTCCGATTGTCGAGGCTGATTATCGAGGCTAATTCCGATTGTCAAGGCTGATTCTAATTGTTAGGGCCAATTATCAAGGCCGATTTCGATTATTGAGGCCGATTATTAAGGCCAATTTCGATTGTCAAGACTGATTTCGATTGTTGAGGCCGATTTCGATTATTGAGGCCGAGTTCAATTGTCAAGGCCGATTGTTAAGGCCGAATATCAAGGCCGATTATCGAGGTTGATTGTCGAGGCCGATTATCGATGCCGATTATGAGTATGTGACAATATAACATCATGATACATGCCCATACGCATCATCTGCATGTTTGCTATGAGATGTGATTGACCATTGCATATACCATAGGGCAGGCTGTTTATGGGACTCCCTGAGAGACGGAGTTACCCCACATGAGCATGCGGTACACGCAGGTTTGATGCATGACTGGATGGTGTGACTCATGCATCTCCCATTTTGGGATATGATTACTATACGCCCTAGCGATATCAGGGTTGTGGCCTCTATAGGCATGACATAGATGGTAGGTGGGACACTAAAAATGTTTGATTCTAGCATACGGGCACCATAGATGTCCTTGGGTGAAAATCCCTAAATCTCTATGACCAGGAGATGCCCTAACGTCTATACCGAGTGGATACATGAGCACCCAAATGCTGAATACTAGTAGGCCGCGTCTCCCACTGTATCACAGTCGGTTGGGAAGGGGGTTGTGGCCTTACCCGCCCAAGGGTAGTGGTCATAGCTAGGCTGAATTTAACCAGCTCATAATTGGGTCTACTATTGACGTGTCGAGTAGATATTGGCTAACTAGTAAGATCTCTTCCACTTGCATGGTTGCGCCTCTATTAACGATGATTACATGTAGAGTGTACTAGACCCCGGTGATGATCCCAGAGATGTACAGTACTTATATGTGGACTTATTGAGCAGGAGTTGTATACTCATTCATTCATTCATTCAGTATCCACTCGGGTTGGTATTGCGTAATTAATTGTTGTGTACCTTCGCAATGGATAAGATTTCAGTTGGGGCACATGACTAACCTAAGATCATGAGTCTACCACATTGAGTCTGACTATCTAAATTTAGGTATCAGACTGGTTTGGATAGAAGTCCCTTGTGATGGATCCCATATCCTGCGATACTACGTACTATCATCCTGACTTCACACTCTAGCTTGGTCATTTCATTCGCACTGCATATTGCATTATATCCGTGGCATATGGCATTTTGGGTTGCTATGTTTCTGCATTTATATGGCCTAGATGATCCTGACGGTATTTATGGACTCATCAAAATTTGCATATTGAATTGCATAGCTGATCTACGTTGCTTCCTTGATATATGATATTAGTTTATTACGTTTTGCATCACATAACCTAGATAAGGCTGATAGTATTTATAGACTTACTTGCATGTTTCCACATTACTCTGATATTGTACGATTTATGGATTGCAAATATTTCCACTTACTTTGATATTTATATGCTTGACACGTGCATCACACACACTTACACTATCCTCTAAGCTTTCTATAAGCTTATGCACGATAGATGCGTGCAGGTAGCGTTAGGACACAACAGCATTGAGCTTGGAGCATGCAGTTATCTTCTAGAGCTTTGATTTTTGACATATGTATTTCCCTTTCAGCACTGTATTCAACTGATTATATTAGTGGATATATGATGATGATGTTGCCTTTATGATTTGAGTATACTTGTGGTTATGCTTCATATGAGATATATGTACGTTGAAAAATCCTTCTTGTCGGATCCTAGGATCGGAACCTGGTGTATGGGCACTAGGAGCTAAGAATGGGGTACTACGGAGGCTTTCGGCACTAGATTCGGCGATCGAAAATTTTATGAGCCCGGTTTCCGAGTTTGGGGCATGGCAACATTCATTAAGACCAAGGTCCATTGGCACATGGGCTAAGATGACAAGGGAGTTCCTTAAAAAGTTCTTCCTTATCATAAAACAAATACCTTAAGGAAAGCAATCTTGAATTTTGCACGAAAAGAGGATGAGACATTCAATGTTGAGAGGGATTTAAGGATCTCATAAATTCATGTCCACAACATGGCTACGAAACATGGCGTATAACAAACTTTTTCTATAAGAGATTGACCTCACCCATGCACCAATTTATGGAGATGATGTGTAATGGGGAATTCATGAATAAGGAAGCCGATGATGCGTAGGATTATTTTGATAAACTTGCTTAAAACGCGCAATCATGGGATACCTCTTCAAGAATTACCACTTCTAAGCCTACTCAATGAAATGAAAGGGGAGGAATTTATGTCCTAAAAGAGAAAGATGATATAAATGAAAGAGTGACCAAACTCATAACAAAAGTCGAGGCCATGGAACTTAAGAAGGTAGAACCCGAAATGACTACAGAAGTTGTTTGTGGTATTTGTTCTTGTAACATACATACAACTGAGAATTGGCCAACAATTCCTGCTTTTTAAGAGATATTGAATGAGCAATCAAATGCCATAAACAACTACCAAAAACCTTTCAGTGGACCCACCTCAAGTACATATAACTCAAGCTGGAGGAACCATCCAAACTTTAGTTGGAGGAATAGACAAACGGATACTCCTCAAGGGATCCTTAACCAATTACTGAATCAAAGGAAACCTCAAGAGGATCCGGTCTTAAAACATATACAAAAATAAGAGCTTTTTAATCAGGGTATGCTAGAAGCCTTTTATGACCTTACAAAGGCCATACAAGGGCTTGAAACAAAAAATTCGATTAAGGAGAAAGGGATATTTCCAGCTTAACTGCTCCCCAACCCAAAACAACAATATGAAATCAGTGACCCAAGCTCTTCAAAATAGATGGAGCAGGCTAACTTGATCACTACTCTTAGGAGTGAGAAGATAATTGATAAATCTACTCCAGTGATGGCTAAAAAGCTTAAGGTCCCGGAAATAGATGAGAATGATAAACCTAGTAATGTTCCACATGGGTTAGAACCGGAACCTCAAAGTAAGCCGATTGCGCCATTCCCTCAACGGTTGATTGCACTAAAACCTCTCTCTAACTCTCACGATATTTTGAAGGTTCTTAAGCAAGTGAAGGTCAACATCCCTCTATTGGATGTTGTTAAACAAATCCCTTTATATGCCAAAATTCTGAAAGATTTATGTACGACTAAAAGACGGCAAAACATTAAAAAGAAAATCTTTTTGACAGAAAAAGTGAGTGTCATCTTCAAGCAAGATGTGCCACAAAAATACAAAGATCACGGTAGCTCAACCATCACTTGTGTAATTGGGAACCACCGGATTGAGCATGCACTTCTTGACTTGGGGGCATGCGTAAATCTAATCCCTTACTCGGTTTATGAACAATTAGGTGTAGGTGAATTAAAACCCACCTGGACCACATTACAACTTGTCCATCGCTCAGCTCATGTACTAGAGGGATAATTGAGGATGTGTTGGTCTAAGTTGATAAATTCTACTATCTCGTAGATTTTATTGCCTCAGATACTCAACCCATCATACATTCTTTGTCGCTCATTCCTTACTACATCAAATGTTATCATTAATTGTAGGAATGAAATTATGAATTTATCTTTCAGAAATATGACATTGGAGATTAACATTTTTTTCAACATGAACAAACAACTAGAGGATGATGACGATACCCACGACATTAACATGATCGATTCTTTCGTGGAAGACAGAGCACTACTGACTCTATACTCTGACACTTTAGAGACATGCTTGGCCCACTCTCCTAATTTAGATGATGACGTTATTAGGGAGATGAATTCCTTGCTTGATGCTACACCGGTACTTGAAGTTAACCAATGGAGGTCACAATTTGAAAAATTGCCCTAAACCGATGTAGTGCCTCTACCGTCTAATCTCAAAGCTCCGAAGCTTGACCTAAAACCTTTGCCTGTCGATCTTAAATATGTCTATTTAGGTCAAGATAAGACATACCCAGTGGTGATCTCTTCCCACCTTGAGAAAGAATAAGAGAATGTGCTCATTTCCACTCTTATTGAGCATAAAGGAGCCCTTGGATGGTCGATTGCGGACCTTAAGTGAATTAACCCTTTGATTGGTACTCACTGCAACCATCTTGAGGATATTGCAAAAACCTCTCAAAAACCACAACGTCGACTCAATCCAAATATGAAAGAAGTGGTTAAGGCTAAGCTAATTAAGTTGTTGGATGTGGGTATCATATACCCTATATCCGACAGTCAATGGGTGAGTCTAACTCAGGTAGTTCCTAAGAAGTTTGGAATCACCATCGTAGCCAATATTAATAATAAACTCGTGCCAACTAGAGTTACTACTGGTTGGAGAATGTGCATTGACTACAGCAAGTTGAATACTATCACAAGGAAGGACCACTTTTCTTTGCCCTTCATTAATCAAATTTTGGAAAGGCTAGCTGGTCACTCTTACTATTGCTTCTGAATATTCGAGCTACAATTAGATAGAGATAGCCCTTGAAGATCAAGAGAAGGCAACATTCACATGTCCCTTTAGCACTTTTGCTTACCAAAGGATGCCATTTGGACTATGTAATGCCCCCGCCACTTTTTAACGATGAATGTTGAGTATTTTTTCTAACATGGTGGGGCAATATTTAGATGTCTTCATGGACGACTTCTCTATCTTTGGTCCATCCTTCTGCGAGTGTTTGGAAAATCTTAAATGTGTGCTGAAGCGATGCGAGGAAAATAATTTAGTTCTAAATTCAGGAAAATGTCATTTCATGGTTCCCAAGGAAATTGTACTTGGACATATAATTTCTTCTAAGGGAATTTAGGTAGATAAGGCAAAAATTGATCTCATTTCTAACCTACCTCTACCCAAGAGCATATGTGATGTGCGATCCTTCCTAAGATATGCTGGATTCTATAGATGATTCATAAAGAAATTTAGTCATCTCTTTCATCCTTTATGCAATCTACTTTAAAAGGATGTACCATACGAGTGGATTAAATAATGCCACAAAGCTTTCACTATGCTTAAAGGCATGTTAACTACCGCACCTATCATGCAGCCACATGATTGGAGCATCCCTTTTGAGATTATGTGCAATGCATCTAACTATGCTATTGAGGCAGTGTTAGGCCAGAGAAAAGAAAAGAAGCCCTACGTTATTCACTATGCAAGTAGAACTATAAATTCTGCCCAAGTGAACTACTCTACTTTGGAGCTCTAAATTTTGCCTAAGTGAACTATTCTATTATGGAGAAGGAACTCTTAGCCGTAGTGTTCACTTTGGACAAATTTAGGTCCTACTTGATTGGATCTAAGATCATCATCTATACGGACCATGCAATGCTAAAGTATCTTCTTTCTAAGATAGACGTCAAGCCCCTCCTGATAAGATGGATCCTCTTACACCAAGAATTTGATATCGAAATATAAGACAAAAAAGGAGTAAAAAATGTAGTGGCCGACCACCTTTCTTGACTTGAGCTCCCTGATTTCCTTGAGCCGACATTAATAAATGATATGTTCCCTGACGAACAATTGTTTAAACTCTCCCAATTACCTTTCTTTGCTGACATTGCAAATTATCTTGCTACAGGTTTCACACTAACATATTAAACTGCACAAGATAAGAAAAAATTCTTTGCTGAGGTACGTAAATTTTTCTACGATGATCTTATTTATTTAAATATTGCCCAGACCAAATTCTAAGGAGATGTGTGCTAGACAATGAACATCAAAGTATCATCACCTTTTGTCATTCTTAAGCCTATGGTGATCACTTTTCTGCTAAAAAGACCATGGCTAAAATTCTACAATGTGGCCTTTACTGGCCCACGATGTTCAAAGATACTCATGAGTTTTGCAAAGCTTGGGAGCGTTGTCAAAAATTAGGAGGGTTGTCCCATCGAAATATGATACCTATGAACCTCATTCTTATCATTGAAGCATTTGATTACTAAGGCATCGATTTTATGGGATGCTTTGGGCCATCATTAGTGATGGAGGTTCGCACTTTTGTAATATGCAATATGAGAACTTAATGAAGAAATATGGCATCTCTCTTAAAGTGAGCACTCCATACTACCCACAGATAAGCGAGCAAGCTGTGATTTCCAATAGGAAAATTAAACAAATTTAGGAAAAAATGGTTAACCCCGATAGTAAGGATTGGTCAATCCGTTTGATTGATGCTTTATGGGCTTACCATACAGCTTTTAAGACCCCTATTGGAATGATTCCCTTTAGACTTGTCTATGTGAAAGCCTGCCAGTTGACTGTGGAGCTGGAGCATAGAGCCTACTGAGCTATCAAAAAACTGAACTTTAACTTGGACAATGCTGGCTCGCTGTGCAAGCTCCAATTAAATCAACTTGAGAAAATTCGGAATGACGGTTATGAAAACTTGAGAATTTACAAGGACAGGATTAAGGTGTT
This sequence comes from Magnolia sinica, assembly GCF_029962835.1. Classification (NCBI taxonomy): domain Eukaryota; kingdom Viridiplantae; phylum Streptophyta; class Magnoliopsida; order Magnoliales; family Magnoliaceae; genus Magnolia; species Magnolia sinica. Next base: position 45,942,804 of record NC_080580.1, read on the forward strand.
CCATGTGAGGAACATCCTTTAGAAATCATTCATAACCGGTCAAAAAGTCCTTTTGTATAATTCTTGGTTGCATCCTTTTCCAGGAAAACTTCGATCTTGTTGGACTGGCTCTTTCACTGTTACTAATGTCTATCCTCATGGGGCCATCGAGATAAAAAATCTGATAAATGGCAATGTTTTCAAAGTGAATGGACATCGTCTCAAGCCATTTGTTGAGAAGTTTGATTCAGAGGACAAGTTCATGCCTCTGACTGATCCTGTGTACCAGGATTGACCTCCTGGTCTGATGGAGGTGTAGTTAGGTTTATTGGTCTCATAGGATTTATAATTTGGATAGTTTGATTTTAGTTTGTTTAGTCTTCGTGCTAACCCATTTATAGGTTAAGAACTTTGGAAAAGCTTCAATTCTCCTTCCTCAGGTATTATCTTCCCATCATTTCTCATTTCTTTTTGTTGTCTCATGTGCATTGCATGCTCATGTCTTTTACATTGAGGACAATGTAGGTTTTAGGTTAGGGGGTGTGGATTAGGTAAACTAATTAGTGTTTTCTTGTTTTGAGCAAAAATTGTGAAAATTTTTAAATTTTCAAGTTAAAAACATGTTTGGGAAATGATAATTTGTGGAATCAAGAATGCTTCGAGTATGATGATAAGATGGAGATTAAAATTTGAATTGTTGGAGTTTAATCAGCTGAGTAAAATATCATTTAAATTCCTGCATTTAATTGATTAAGAGGAAGTTTGAATATAAAGTTAATCTAAGTTACAAGTCACATTCAAATTGATTTCTATGAATTATACTAGAATTTCTCATTGTTATTATGCATATCGTTGATAGATATTGAGAATTAAGTCTGGAGAATTGTATCCACCTTAAAAAGATGAAAAACACCAGTTAAAAAAAGAGAGATCGACAAAAAGGTCATGTATGATGAAAAGACTAGAAAAGAATGAATAAATAAAAGGGACCATCGATATAACATCAAAAACTGGAAAAAGAAGGAAAACGTGATAAGTTCGAAATCAGTATCTGATTATTCAATAAAACTTGACGTGATGAGCATGGCTAACATTATGAAATAGTAGTATGTTATGAAAAGTAAATAGAATTCACTAAGCACATTGAAAAATTTTCATATATGAACTTATGCTCTTAAATGATTGATAAAGAAACTTTTTGATTGATTACTCATGTGATTCGACTATAGGTTTTCAAAATTTCACTCTCGCTTCTTTAGATTGTACTAATTCATGCTTGATTGCACAATAGACTATTTTCTGAAAGTGATTTGAACATTGAAGATTGAAGATCACTTCACGCATGTTTTGCTTGAGATTAATAAAATGCTAGTTGGGGAGTGTGTTGAGTGTGAAATGTTGCATATTTCTCCCTATTTATACCTTGGTTTTATAAATATGATAGTGCTTAATCGATTTAATTATGCATGTTTTCATGTGCGAAGTGTTTTCGAGAGCTTAAAGTGAAATTGATGCCAAAAGGAAGATTTATGCTCAAAAGATTACTAAATGAAGATTTGGAGATTTGAAAGTCATTAATGAAGAATTCATATGCCAAAGATCACAGAAAACTAAGTGAAGAATGAAGAGAATCAAATATTTGAAGTGATGAAAATGAATCCTGAAATTGTCCTGAAAACAAATGTATTCCTAAAATTGTCCTAAAAAAGCATATTTGGAAACTCTGAGTCTATTTTAGGAAATGGCGTAGAGTGGGTAAATTTGAGGCGGTTTAAAGTCTGAGTCTATTTTGTAAAATTGTGCAGAGTGCGTAAATTTGAGGCGGTTTTTAGATTTTTTCAAATCGATGCGAAAGTTGGAGTTCCACAACTATAAATAGGACTCCCTAAGATGCTCCAAAGCATCTTCTAGGGGTTTGTAAAGGTCTCGAGGAGCATACACAATGGTGGAGCAGCCACCAAAGTATTTTTCTTCTTCCCTAATATTTTGATGCTTTGTTTAAGAGATTTGGTTTTAATCATGTCTATGGTTGGCTAAACCTCTTAGCTAGGGCTTAAAGGTGAAGCTTGCAGCGTGTTTGGATATTTATTTTACTTTGATTCTTGTTTTTGGTGAACTTCATTGATTTCTAGTTTAATAATAAGGGAATATTTTAAATTTTTTATGATTTATTGTTACTCAAATTACAATAGATGTTGTGATAGCTTTGGATATCTTCTTTTCCAATTTTGATGAGATAGTGAGATTGGTAAATTCCTTTGTTCACCATCGTCTCCTGGGCATGGTAGGGTAATGGAATCCCTTCCAATCATCACAATTCTCCACCATTGAGATTTAGGTCAATGAAAAGTTCAGATTTGATTTAAATTGCTTTATCTTCCAATTGGATAGTGTAAGACCCCGTCTATTCCGAACGACTTTCTATGCTTATGTACACAATGATCGACACCCTTAGCTAGACATAAATTGGTCGTTCATAGTACACACCCAACTGACTGGAACCTCAGGACCCTGAAACTTATTTCATATCGATCGTCCCGTCGCCACGATAATGGAGGTACAACCCGTGTGTCTATATGATACTCCATTAGTGAGATACGCCGTGAAGAATCATTAGTGTACCATGTGCGCAAGGCGCCATGTACTCCATTCAACACATGTGCACAACACATGTCATATACACATACACATGCCACACATGGGTGAGAGAATCTCTACCCATGTGTGTGATGTCACACACCCATACCTCTCATCTCTTATGTGCTCCCCAAAGTCAACACCTCTTCATTCCATACCCTATGTATGACATCTTCACACCATGCCATCCCGTGCTCCTTTAATCCACCATTAATTACAAATCATAAATTAATTATCATAATCATAGTCTAAGCTAACCAAGATCACATTAATTAAATCTAACCACATTTTAACAATTTCTCTACATATATCCCTTCATTTCTTAACATTTCACCATTTTTATACACATGGAGAGAGAGAGAGAGAGGAATGATCTTGGCGGGCCATTAACTCCATCAATCTCATCCCTTCCATCCATCTCAACCATCCATCTAATTTATCAAGGTGAGTACATCCACTCCACTCTTGGTTTGTTTTCTTCAAGATTATTTGTATGATTATAAGTGGTGAAGATTTGATGATAATGATGTGATCAATGGTGTGGATACATAAGAGAGTACATATAAAAAAATATCAATAATGGTGATGATATGATAATAATAATGTGTTTAATGGTGTGGATTCATGGGAGAATACATATAAAAAAATATACATAATAATAAAAATAATTTTTTTTATAGACTTTATGAGGGACCCATTGACTGTGGGCCCCACTAGAATTTTGTACACCATCCAAACTGTCCAAAGTATGGCCCATTGGGCTGGCCACACACACACACCCATGCACACAACACTAAAAATAAATAAATAAATAGATAAAAATAAAAAAAAATAATAATAACAATATACATGGGACACCGCTACCAGCGTCCAGAGGACGCTGCAATAGGCAGCGTCCCAGCCGCTTAAATAAAGGAAGGGGGCTGTGGGACCACAGCAGGCCCCACCCATGATGTATACATTTAATCCACGATGTCCATTCAATTTCCCAACTCGTTTTAGGGATTAAGCCGAAAAATGAAGCCAATATGAATCTCTGGTGGTCCACATCATAGAAAATAGTGATATTTACTATCAAAATATGTTAGGGCCAACTGACATGTTTCTGCACATCAAAACATATTGAATATTGGGCTTGTTACATCTATCCCAGGCCATAGAACCCAGTAGATGGACTGGATCATCCTGATGTAGGCCCCACCAATGAAAAGCCTTAAGAAAAAAAATAAAAAATAAAAAATGCAAACAACATTGACGCTATTGCTGCCAGCGTCTGATGCTGCAGCAAGCAGCGTCCTGCTGCTGGACACTGGAGGAAGTGGGCCCTACGACATGCCCCACCATGATGCATGTTGAGCATATGTACTGTGCATTTGATGGATCCCCTTTAAAAATGGGTCACCGATAAATAAAAAACCATAGTTGAAACAAGAGCAAAGAATACCCTTGGGCATCGGCAGGACATTCGGGCGAGAATTCGGAGCAATCGGGCCCTCCGTAACACGAATAGCACTCGCAGATGGGCTTGCCGTCCGAACCTGGGGGCCCATCTAAGAAAGCCCGCCCGTGGCCGGAGCAAGAAAGAGAAGCAACAACTTCTACCTCCAAGGCAGCTTCCTTAGTCCATGTGAGCTCCAGCTCGGACTCACAGACAAGGAATAGATAGAAGAAGAAGAGATTGAGAGAGACGGAGACAGAGAGACAGAGAAAGTTGTTGAAGCCCATGTGTCTTGAGCATGGGCTTCTTTTGGCTCTACCAAATGAGAGTTCGAATCCTACTATATCCATCCTTACCAAAACAGGGAAAGACCCTCTAGGCCACTGCCTCTCTCCATCTATAAATAAGAGTACCCTCAATGGTGAAAGGTACGCACAATCTCTAACCATAAGCCTTCTATTCAACTGAGACATTGATTTCATACCTACCTTAGGCATCGAAGGGTCCCCTGCATGAGCCAAGGTCTTTCTTGTCTGTTTTTTGTGCAGGTCAATCTAGAGAGAGCTAGCCAGATTTTTGTATCAACAGTGACAAATATCCTTCTCCTTGATTTCTCTGCCTGGATATTTCTTAGGAGATTTTCAAATTTTGACCTTTTCTCATAATATTATTTAATAAAATAAAATATTTTAAATATTTATTATAAATAAATAAATAAATAAAACAAGAAATATACATATAAACTATGTGTATATACATATAAACTATGTGTATATAATAAATACATCACTTTGGGACCCATGTAACTTTGATCTTCTTGAACCTTTCGTACAACTCGGAGCTTGAGGATATAGAATCACTTGCTGGGGTTCACTTGAAATCTGAATGCATTTGAAACTTGGCCCGACCCCTTAACTAAGTGGGACACACATAACAGATGGGCTAAATTTGTGATCCATGCCTCGGTGGCCCAACAAGTAATTATGAATGTTTTAATGGAGGGTAATCCTCTTAACTTTTGTGTGTGGTGGGGCCCACATGTGCCATAGATTGACTTGATTTTTAGCCCCAGGCCCACCATGGATTGGTGGTCCATTAATTATGCAAATTGGATTAATATGTGAATGACCCTGATCTTTGTTAAAATTTCTATATATTGATGGTCTATAATCATGTGACCATGTAGTGGGTGGACAGCCTACAATTGATGTAAGTATGATGAATGCATAACCCCATGAACTCCACTGCGTAGAACCCATGTGAATTCCATTGATGCATGGGACCAAGAGTGTTAAGGCCCATTTTGAGTGAATGTCATGTGGGCCCATCAGTAGTAGCTTGTTTGGGCCAACCATTGGCCCTCATCGACAAGAGTTTGTGATCAATATGTGTAAAATGTATGCTATCTTGAATCATGTGAAATTGTGTTGTGTGTGTAGCTCTTCACCACTTGGTATGTGATATAGGTTGTATTATGTTGCTGCCTTAGATTACCTAATTATATAACGAGTGCATAGCCCTTCATCATTTGCCACTTTGGTTAAAGTGCAGCCCTAAGTAGTAGGATCATATGACATGTATTTAAACCCATAAACGTGTTCAGTTATAACAAATATGTAAACTTTAGTGGTGTGAGGATGTGACGTATGTGTTTGGCCCCTTAATCATGTGGACATGTGATGTATGTAAGGTCACCTAATCATATGCAATTGTGGTGTATATGTAGTCGTCTAATCATATGATTGTGAGATGCACACAAGGCCAACCAATTACATGAAGTTAGGTGGCATTGGTGACCATCCAATGATATGACCACGTGCTTATGGGCGTAGCCATAGTCACCCAAACCATGAAAATCGGGTTGTACGTTCAAATTTTCTTAGTCATGAAAATTATGATATGGGTTAGATTATACAACTTGATAATGGAGTGCCCCTCAATTTGGTATCATGCGACATAAATACAACCCTTACATTATGCTCATAAGTGAGGTAGATGCGGGAACCACTAAACTATATCTGATATGATGGAAGCTAGTTCCTGGCCTCTTAATCATGTGACACCAAATCTGAGTTATTCTCCGTATGAAGTATAGGGCGATCATAGTTTAAGAGTTAGTGTAACATAGTGTAACTGGGTTTGATAGTTATGCTTGTGATTGTGCCTTGGATGTTTCGAGATGCGGTGACTAGACTATGATACCAATTGTATGTCCACTCAACCAAGTGAAATTATGGCATCGGCAACCTGACCATGTGGGAGCTTAATAAAGTGGTTGCCCATAGATGTATGAGTTATGATAAGTAACCATGTTACCTTAAATCATTTATTAATGGCAGTAGAGTAACATTTGTGTGGACACTCAACCATATGGACTTCTGATAATGGAGTGGACATAAGACCATGTGGGCATGTGAGAATTGTGTGATTACTCAAACTCATGTACTATGCTGATGGTGTAACCTCTTGGGTATGTGAACTTAGGGTGTGTGTCAGATTGATCATAGACCCTACCTTGATGCAAGTATTGAATATTTCACCATTTAGGCTAGCTAATTCTAGAACATGATTCCAAAATGACCTAGATCCAATTCCTAAATAAGTCAGATGACATGAAATAGTGTTAATTGAATGTATAACTTTCAAACACTTATGAACCCACTCAATGTATGTATTTTATCTGCACTGCTCAATTGTTTTGCCAACCAAACAGTTCGATCATGGAGCCTGCTATTGTGTACCTTGTGCATCTGAATTGTTCTTTCTTATACTACCTTAATGTATGTGAGTTACCTATACTATCTATTTATTGGGAGCCACCATAATATTTGTGTGTGTACCCATCTATTTGCAGTACCACTTGGAAGTAGGACCCACTACATTATATGAGACAAACCCATTGTCATCCAACCATGGTTAATTCTTATGTGTATATTATATACCCAAGTCATTCAACTTAGGGCTCACTGTATCTTATGAGGCTTACTTATGCCTTCCAAACCATTGTAGAACTAATACGATAACTATTTACAAATCCAACCTACTAACAACACACATGAAGGTGAAGCCCACTACATTATATGAGTTTCAACAGTACCATTCATCCTGTGGCTTATTTACTATATGTTACGTCTAAGCCTTTCGTCTCATAACCACTTGGTGCATGTACTTTGCATCGCCACCACTCATTAACCATAAGGCCCAGTTAGGGTATAACCATGTGGTCTCAATAGAAGAAAATCATATCGGGCCAAAGCCACTAATGGAATATCTATCTTGCGAAGGATATGATGTACTCTTATTACAATTAATGCTCGTGATTATGATAGTTATGGATGATATTAGTGATGTCAGTAATTGTGGTTAATAGAAGCATGTGATTTAATACTTGATTAATGTTGTTCCACTCCCTGGCATGATTTCCTTGTAGCATATTTATCTTGCTTGTATATAGGACACACTGCATACACATGTGTACTCACTAGGCTTTTTGCCTAAGCTTCTTGTTTCCCATTTTTTCAAGGCTGGAGTAGCTTGGAAGACTTAGCTTTCTCGATGCATTGCATCTATTTTTCGATTTGACAATGTTGACGTTATGTACCTTTTGTAAAGAATTGTACTTGTAACCATCAAGATTTATAATGGAGGGTGTTGCATGGTATTTTGATCATGAATCTTCATGCTTAGGTATTATGTATATTTTAAAAAGAAAATTAGTCAAAAAACTTCCTTGTGGTGTGCCGAACTCGGGACTTGGTGTATGGAAGTCGAGTGCCGAATTCAGGTCATCACGGAAGCTGTCCGTCCCCGGATTTAGGGCATGACAGATAGGATAGGACTCCAATTACAATTGGGTTCCTTGAATCAAGTAAGGTAGTATCTTGATAGCTACAAGTGGATCCTTGGCACCCGAGTTCTCACCTTTAAATTCATAAGTTTTAATCAACATTATTCACCATTACTCTCAATTATTCAGATTTCAATTTAGATTTTTTTCTAGTTTTAGTTCTATTTATTTTTAGAATATGTACAAATTTAGTCCCTGTGGATTTGACATCGGTCTTACCAAGTTATTACTACATCGCGACCCTACACTTGGGGTTGTAAGCACCTATCCTATCCAGCCAGATAATGGAGGAATTAAATCATCATTCATATATTCCAATACTAATTTGAACATTCTTAAATCGGTTCCCTTATAAAGCATCATTGTATCGATCACAAGGAATTCAAAGCATCTATCATGCTCAAAATCAATGATAGATAATGGATTTTACAGATCAAATAATTACAAAAAATGTAAGAAAATATCAGTAGTCTTCCTAAGGATCCAAAGTTCCCAGAGTCAATAAGGATTTTCCCATTAATGATGACTCGAACAATCGTAAGAAATACTGCAGGACTGTTGAGAAATTGCTTATAGTCGTGATAAAGTGCATAAGGTGTTCTTCCCGCCATCCATCTCCATTAAGCTTTTGAAAGTTTGAATACTTGAAGTTTGCTGGAAATGGCACATCCTCTACCTCGCGAGGGTATGGTGTTTTGAAGCAGAACCTACCGAGGTGTTCTCACTCTCTTTCTATGCTGATAGCCTCAACCACTACCTATCTTACTTTATCTTGTGTTATCGTACGAACTACGGGTACCGATCTAAGCAATCCTACCCTTAGAGATTGCGAACCCTCTGCTTGCTACTCATTCCCATTCACCCCAGCCATCATAGGAGGAGCGGTAACCTGAGCTACATTATGAGCCAACATAGCCAGTGCTTCTTTAAGACTCATACATTCCTCCATTAGAATGGTTTGTTCATAAGCCATTTCAGCTAAGTATTCATTCGTAGAAAACAAATGTTCTTGGCCCTTCATCACCATAAAAATTACTGCTTCTTGACTTCTTGATTAGTTGGTTGTTGAAGGAGGAAAGGGTATATTGCAGGAGGAGAGGTCAGGGAAAAGGAGCCTTCGCTAGACCTGTCAGCACTCCTTCGCAATCCCGATGATCACAGTGAGGGAATATCCAGTGTCAGCGCGTAATGACGTAATTGCGGTAAATCATGGAGACTATGATTTGTTTGTCAAGGGAGACTTCTCTTTCTCTCTATAGCAGAGCTGTAACTGGGAGAGCTAAAAAGTCCTACGCAGTAAAGAAGGTAATCTCAGCTTGTCCTGGGTTAAAATTTCTTCGCCAACATATCCATACCATCTTTATTTTCTTGAAAAATAAAATTTATATTAGATTCACCTGAAGTAGATTTAAAAGATTTAAGAGTCATGGACTTGATTTTAGGAGCTTTTGAAATTCATCTCATAATTTTGAAGAGAACCAACTAACTCTTCAACTTTCATAGTACCTGAAATTGCAGTAATGACTGCTTTAATAGAAGTAGGAATAGTTCAAAGTGTCCTAGAGGGGGGTGAATAGGACTTTATAAAATTTTATGACAATTTAAAATCATATTACCATTATCTTGATCTAATATGCAAATGTTAAGATATGATATCATCAATTTAACTCTAATGGTTTCCAAACCAATTAGAGGATCCAATCACAAGACTGAACAGAATCTAAACCATATATAACCTTAGTCTAAGATGGATTCACTAAGTGACTGTGTGTGGAATGTGATACTTATTAGTGCTAAATAATCATGTCATCATGCATCATGTGAACATTAAAAGAAAACACAATAAGAGAGTATGCAAATAACAACCTCAAACACAGTCCTTTTATAGTGGTTTGGCTATATGCCTACTCCACTCCCGAGGGTCGCACTCAACCCTTCAGTGTACCGGATTTCACTAACAGAGGTTTCAAATCAGGTTTACCTCAAACCAGTACAACTTACACAAGGGTGACTCTAGGACCTACACAAGGTACCTAACATGTCTCCCTGAGACACAAGTTTATGCCCCACATAGGAGCAAGGGTCAACACACTACACTCAGGTTTTATGCCCTACACAAGAGTAAAGGATCCACACAAGGAACCTAGGGTTTTAGGCCACATAGGCTAAGGATCCACACAAGGATCCTAGAGTTTCTGCCCTACACAAGAGCAATGGTCAACACCCAACACTTAAGTTTTATGCCCTACACAAGAGTAAAGGATCTACACAAGGAACCTAACTTTTAGGCCACACAAGCCAAGGACCTACACTAAGGACCTAAGTTTATGCCCCTACACAAGATCAAGGGTCAATACACAACACCCGCATGTACTCTCCCGTCAGAGACCTCCTATGAGGACTTGAAAGGGGTGAGAAGCACCTTTGACCCAAACCTATAAAAAGAATGATTAAAAGGGTCTATGGACTCTAATGACTTATAGATAAGTAGGTGAGCCTCGTTCAGCATGTTGATGAAGATCTTCTTCTTATTGATGAAGATTCTTTAGCTCCCTTAATCCGTAACACTCGAAGATGTACCAATAAAGGTGACGGGTTGGGTCAAGGTTATCTTGGAATCTACTCTAATAAATATTACCTATTAAACCAATGGAGAGATTCCAAGGTCTTAGGCATTCAAGGGATCCCTGCTCAATGATTTGCCATTAAGGTGGTAGCTAGATGATCCTTGAATGCGGAAGCTCATTCCCCAATCCACTCTATTGAATATCAATGATAATGGTGGATTGAAGGATGAACTCCCATGAGAAAAAGGGCTTAGGGTAGATGATATATAGTTACTCTCTCAAAGCTCTCTCGCTTTTTCTCAATACAACAACCAAGAACAAGCTTCTTTAAATAGACAAAAAGTTCCAACAGTAATAAAGATGTCAGATTTTGACTGAGTTCGATATCATCGGGCTTGCTTCGATATCATTGAACATATACTTTCAATGCTACCGAAGCAATGTTCGATGATATAAACTCCATTGAAGTATATACCTGAAAATTTTTGCCTGAGGATTGATGCCATCGAGCGTGTGTCGATGTCATCGGAGTTTGAATTCCAATTTCATCGACAATCTGTTCGATACATCGATCATTTCCACATGATTTTTAAAAGAGCTTGCTGGACAATCTTTGATCCATGTCGATGATATCAAACAGATATCGATTTTATCAATATTTGAATTACGATCATATCGAGTCATCATCGATTCCTCGGTCATTCCCATATGGTTTACCTAGCAAGATTACTGGAATGGTTTTATCCATATTCGATGTCATCGATCTACCCTCGATATCATCGAGATTTGAAATCCGATGACTTCGAGTAGAGTTTCGAGTCCTTGATCATTCTAGGTGATTTTTCTTTGAGGCTGGCTGGACAAAAACTTGAACGAATTCAATGATATCGAACTCTTCTTAATATCATCGAAGTTTGAATTCAAATGATATCGAAGATGGTTCGATTACTCAAGCAATGTCAGGACATTTTCCAAAAGTTGTTGGACAAGGCTCAAGGTAATTCAATATCATCGATTTTCATTTGATCTGATCGATATTTGAATGTTGATATCATCGAAATGTTTTTCAATTTATTGAACATATTGTTCAAAATACTTTGTGGTTGTTGGACATAGAATGGCCTAATTCAATGATAACGAGTGATTGTCGATATCATCAAACGTGAGTGTTCGATGCCATTGATGAGTACTCTATATCATCGAATACAATCTGAAAAACTTGGAAGATTTTCCTATTCTGAAACTCAAGTTTGCAGACATATGATCCTAGGTTGTTCTAATGTTTCTAAAGCTTCATATACCTGAGTGGTTTGGGGCATGGGATGTGAGGCTTAATTTACCTTTGACAAGCTCAGAGTGCACATCTAGTTGAGGCAATGACTTGAACGATCTTCTTTGGGGCACACATGACTCATTGACTCAATCCTCACACTAATTGACAAACCAGGGCACTTTTAATCTCCCCCTTTGTCAATTACGTGATAAAACACCAGAAATCCTACAACAACACCTACACCAACATCCTAAATTGTGTGTACATGAACTATACACAATTTTACAAATATGCTATTTGAGTTCACACACAAAGTTGAAACATTCAGTAGTAGCTACTCCCCCTATCACCTTACAGCTACTCCCCTTAACACCTGTACCACCATACATACATAGATACACACAATTTTCCTCATGGTGGGATTTGTTCTCCATCTTTTTGTCAGTCATTGGCAAAGGGAAATATATACCAATATCAATTGACTGAAGTTGAATCATAAAAACATGGGAGAATCAAGCTGAATGAGTATTCAAAAAGCATATAGAAATACAATGGTTCATACACATGATAAGCACAGATGCATTTGAAACTAGAGGAATAAAATTATCACTAAGTACTCATATAAATCAGATCATGAGAGTATAGGAAATGTTAAATCTATCACCATTCAGTATTCAATCCTCATATAATCTAGAAATATCATTAACAATCAATTAGAACTAAAGCTCAGAAATAGTAGCATTCATTCAATGAGCATTCAAAAATAGTTGCCTAAGCTTGGCAGTAATTATGGTATCAACCATAAAGTATTCAGCCCATCCATGGGCATATCAAAACAAAAAGTATTTTCCTCATTTAGAGGACGGACAACCCAAAAATAACTGACTAACAACCATTAGAAAATGTTAATCTATCCAATGTTAGCTGACCACCATATACACTCATAGGTACGTAGGGCATTCAAAAAGATACTCATGCCCTAAATATAAATTCGTAAGCCGTGTATGTGATGGCATAAGAGAAACTATCATTATGCTGCTGGGGCTGAGTGAGACAGCGTCATGTCATCTCGACGGCATGTCATTAAATCAACGAGTTGCTGTACCATGTGCTGCACTCTAGCCACCATTTTCTCCAAGGCTGAGAAACGCTCATCATGCTTCTCTAGTTTCTCTTCTATCTGCGCCACTCCACGCAATTGACCCCGACCCGATCTTGATGAAATTTGAATCGTGGAGTAGATGCAGAGTCCGTCAGAGTCGGAACTAGCTGAGGCTCATGTGGATCTCCTTCTGTTTGAGTTGTTCCTTCCCCCCATGTCTCCTTCTCCTTGGATTTCTTCTTCAAACTGACCTTCCGTATGTGGATGGAACTCAGGGTCCATCTTCTGAATGTTGATCTTGTTGAAATGCTATAGCGGACGCTCAGGATCGTCCATCATAGGTAGTCCAATTTTGTCGCATAACACATGGATGAAATGAGGAAAAGGTAGGTGCGTTGCTCTAGAGGTGTGAATGACACTGGCTAATTGGTGAAGAATTAAAGTGGGCAGACATATCTTGACACCAATTGCAATGCAGTATACAATCATGACGATAAACCTAGTAAGATCTACTCGATTCGGTCCTCTAGGGTAAGCGTTGGTGCAAAATATCCCATACAAGACCCGATATTTAGGACTTATATATTTTGCTTTCAAAGCATTCCCTTGATACCATGGGATGTCTCTGTCTTGGCATAGGAATTTTGTGACCTTAGAGTGGGTTATTGGGTCCTCAATATCAAGATCGGATAGACTGACAGGAGATAAGGTAAGATAAAAAATGTTGGCAATGGATTCTGTGGTGATTTCAACACTCTCGTCCTCAACAGTGACAATAATGGATGGAGGATCAAGAACCATGGAATGACTATAGGTGAGAAATCGGTAAGTCCTCTCATCATGACACGGACCTACAAACTTCAAAACAGGCAACCAATCGACTGCATCTAATAGAGATTCTAGATTGAATTTTCTAATGCATTCCCTATCAACTCGTCGCTCATGCACAACACGACTTCCTATATATTTTTTAAGGATATGTGGAGGAGGACCTACAACTGTGGGTGGAGGTGCAGAGGCCGCAGTCGGAGTTTCCTTGTGCGACGTTTGTCTAGTAGTGGTGCTCCGTTGGCGAGCTGGGGATCTCTAATCTTGTGTCCTGGCCTTTTCTTTTGGGGCTAGGGTTTTCGTCCTGGTGAGCCTGGAGGATTCCCCTAAGACAAGTGCCTTTCCCTTGTCTTTACTCATTTAGACAACCCACAATTCAAAATGAACTGAAAGATGAAAGGAATCTAATAGACGACAGAAGGCTATGATGATCAACCAGAGAGAAGATGCTAAGAAATGAACTTTCAATCAATCTAGGAAGACCTAAAAATGTAGAATACCTTAAGGAATCAAAAGGATATGGCAAGAGATTACCGGATTTGAGCCGCGCTAGACTACTTGCGGTTGTCAAAAGAGGGACGGCCTGGGAAGATGGATAAAACAATATAGAATTTTCTCACTCGTTCGTCTTTTATCGGGCGGTGAACTTCGATCTCATTGAATTTGGATTCGATGATATCGATATGCCCCACTCGATGTTATCAAAAAGGTCTTCGGTAACACTTTATAATGTGTGACGCTTCGGATTCTGAAAGGTCGTTGATGATATCGATATCTATTCGATATAATCGAGGATTATTCTGATTCATCGACTGACTTGTCGAAGAGAAAAAGTATGACATTGATTTGAGCACTTCGATGATCTTCCATATATGGCTATCATAGTATATTTTCATATCAGTTTGCATACACATCAAAATTTGTACAAAAAAAAATGTGAAGCCAAAAATTATAAACACCTACTATGTTTATGTGCAAAAAGAGTTTTTAAGGTATAGAAACCTTAAATATATCATGATAATTTCCAAAAGTGCATCATTTCACACATCCATCCAAGTCTAGATGCCATGACCTAGACTTATTATCCTTGGTCAATTGACATTAGGCATATGGATCAACCTTCCCATTTCCTTTGATGACATAGTAGTGGTCATTAGTGCGAAGACCCTTCATAACTGATTTTCCTGATAGGTCCAGGATCTTGTACTCTAGCTTGTTAAATGTAACCACATGCTTGTTGTCACATATTTGAGAAATGCCTAGAAGGTTGTGTGTTAGACCTTCTACACAAAAAGGCATTCTCATTTTTGAGCATCTCTAATCCAATGATATTTCCATGCCCTAATACCTTAGCAGTGTTTCCATTTCCAAAGGTGACTACCCCATTATCAAGATTTGAATAATTTAAGAGAAGGGATTTGTCACCTGTGACATGTCTTGAGCATCCGCTGTCTAAGTACCACTTAGCACTATTGCCTGTTTTAAGATTTGAGTGAGTCACAAGGCAAATTTTCTTTCCCTTAACCACCCATTTTGTGGCAAGTTTTTGTGAGGATGGTGCTTTCATTTTGCTATGAACTTGTTTGGGTACATTGGGTAACTAGATCACTTTTCCTTGTTTTATCAATTCATTTGTTTTCTGATTCAGTTGAGCCACCTGACTTAGTAGTTCCACCATTTTCTTGGTCATTTTAAGTGGAGACGGATATGTCTTACCTTTGAGTATGAACCTTGGTGGACTCTTGACATTTTGTACTGTTCTTCTGGTTGGTTTATATTTACCAGTAAAGTTAAAACCGTAATCAGGATTAGTCCAATCAATGGTATGACATTCAAATTTGTAATGTCCTGAATCTCTACATAGGTGACAAATAGGAGTAACCCTTGTATTACTTCCTGAAGCAGCTATTTTCTTAGTTGTTGTTGCTGTAGGGGTAGGAATTGGTTTGAAGTTTTCATATCCTAATCCCCTTTTGTCCTTTTGTGGTCTCTCCATTCCCAGAAGTTTTTCTAATTTTTCACTGCTTTGGGAGAATTTGTAACTCAAGTCAACAAGTTTTTTGGATTTTTCTGCATCAAATATGAGTGTGTGATTTTCATTCTCAAGACGCATGTTTTCATCTTTCAGTGACTTAATCTGTTTGTTTAATTTCACCGACTCAGATTTTGAGTTGATTCTTTCAAGCCTATCATTATCTGAGTGGTATTGTTGAAGATCATTAATTATGTGTGTATTGGTTTCTAAAGTTTTATCTAGATTCATTTACAAGAATTTATTCTTATTTTCACTAATCCCATGTCTTTTAAGGATATTAATGCTATGTATGTAAAGTTGATTAAAAGCATCCTGTAATTTATCCTTTTCTTCTTCTTCTTTCTCTGTTTCCTCATCATCAGATGGAAATGATCATGTGGCTTGAAGTTCTTTGATTTTCTCAATCTCTATGGGAATGTTGGAGGATGTGGATGTCATAAGGATTTTCAAGGATTTTTGGTCTCCATCACTCTCTGAGTCACTGCATTCTGAATTTGACTCTCAGTATCATCCCAAGTGGTAGTCATGGCTTTTCCCTTGGTCTTTTTGTTAGGACATTCAGTGGACAAATGTCCAAATTTCCTACAGTTGTAACACTGAGGCTCTCTAGATTTTTAGAAGGTTTGACTATATAGCACTTATTGTCGAACTGATTGCCTTTGGTGTTGAAGGGTCGACCACGGTTTTTGTTAAAGAATCTCTTGAACCTTTGTGCTAGCAGAACCACTTCCTCATCCTCATTTTCTCTTTCACTTCCTTCCTCCTTGGTAATAATGGTATGTTTTCTTGCTTTGAGTGCATTACTTTTGGATTTTGGAGTTGGTTTGAAGTGCAGTTCGATTGTTTGTAGAGAGCCTACTAGTTCTTTTACTTTCATTTCATCTATATTTCTACATTCTTCAATGGTTGTAACTTTGGAGTTAAAACGTTCCGGTAGGGATCCTAGAATCTTCCACCAAATTTTAGGTACTGGAACTTTCTCTCCTAATCCTCCCATGGAATTACAGATGATGTTTAGCTTTATAAAGAATTCCATGAAGGTCTCATGCTCTTCCATTCTGAGATGTTCAAATTGGGATGTCAAGAGCGGTAACTTAGATCTCTTCACTGTGCTGGTTCCCTCGTGAGTTATTTCCAACAAATCCCATGCTTGTTTTGATGTGCCACACATACTAATTTGATTAAATACTTCTTGAGACATAGCAAAGTAAACAACATTCATTGCTTTAGCTTCAGAGGTTTGCTTTTCTTTATCAACTGTAGTCCACATTTCTTTGGATTTTGGTTTGAAGATAGTTGTGCCATTTTCAAGTACCACTTGATCGGTTGGGGGCACATATCCCTTTTCAACAATGTCCTAAATATCATGATCCAAAGAACTCAGAAAGTAGTGTATCTTAGCCTTCCAGCAGGCGTAATTTGAACCATCAAAGACAGGAGGTCTAGTTACAGATGTGCCATCTTCTTTAGCCATGATTCTAACTTCATTCATGATTACTTTAGGTAGTGAAGACCTTAAGAGACACCTTCTCTGATACCAATTGAAATTACGGTAATGACTGCTTTAGTAGAAGTAGGAATGGGTCAAAGTGTCCTAGAGGGGGGTGAATAGGACTTTATAAAATTTTATAACAATTTAAAATCCTATTACTATTATCTTGATCTAATATTCAAATGTCAAGATATGATATCATCAATTTAACTCTAATGGTTTCTAAACCAATTAGAGGATCCAATCACAAGAATGAACAGAATCTAAACAATATATAACCATAGTCAAAGATGGATTCACTGAGTGACTGTGTGTGGAATGTGATGCTTATCAGTTCTAAATAATCATGTCATCATGTATCATGTGAACATTAAAAGTAAACACAATAAGAGAGTATGCAAATAACAATCCCAAACACAGTCGTTTTATAGTGGTTCGACTATATGCCTACTCCACTCCCGGTAGACGCACCCAACCTTTGAGTGTATTGTATTTCACTAACAGATGTTTCAAATCAGGTTTACCTCAAACCAGTACAACCTATACAAGGCTGACTCTAGTACCAACACAAGGTACCTAACATATCCCCACGAGACATAAGTTTATGCCCCACACAGGAGCAAGGGTCAACACACAACACCCAGGTTTTATGCCCTATACAAGAGCAAAGGATCCACACAAGGAACCTAGGGTTTTAGGCCACATAAGCCAAAGATCCACACAAGGACCCTAGAGTTTATGTCCTACACAAGAGCAAAGGTCAACACACAACACCTATGTTTTATGCCCTACACATGAGCAAAGGATCCACACAAGGAACCTAACTTTTAGGCCACACAGACAAGGACCTAAATTTATGACCTACACAAGAGCAAGGGTTAACACACAGCACCCACATGTACTCTCCCATCGAAGGCTTC
The DNA here is from genome assembly GCF_029962835.1 of Magnolia sinica. Classification (NCBI taxonomy): domain Eukaryota; kingdom Viridiplantae; phylum Streptophyta; class Magnoliopsida; order Magnoliales; family Magnoliaceae; genus Magnolia; species Magnolia sinica. The sequence continues at coordinate 45,960,922 of NC_080580.1, forward strand.
CTTTGAGGACTTGAAAGGAGTGAGAAGCACCTTTGACCCAAACCTACAAAAAGAATGATCAAAAGGGTCTCTGGACTCTAAGGACTTACAGATAAGTAGGTGAGCCCCGTTCAGCACATTGATGAAGATCTTCTCCTTGTTGATGAATATTCTTCAGCTCCCTTGATCCACAACACTCGAAGATGTACCAATAAAGGTGACGGGTTGGGTCAAGGTTATCTCAGAATCTACTCTAATAAATATTACCTATTAAACCAATAGAGAGATTCCAAGGTCTTAGGCATTCAAGGTATTCGAGCTTAATGATTTGTCGTTAAGGTGGTAGCTGATGATCCTTGAATGCAGAAGCTCATTCCCCAATCTACTTTATTGAATATCAATGTTGAGGGTGGATTAAAGGATGAACTCTCATCAGAAAAATGGCTTAGGGTAGATGATATGTAGTTACTCTCTTAAAGCTCTCTCTCTTTTTCTTAATACAACAACCAAGAACAAGCTGTCTTCAAATAGATAAAAAGTTCCAATGGTAATAAAGATGTCAGATTCTGACTGAGTTCGATATAATCGAACGTATACTTTTGATGCTACCGAAGCAAGGTTCGATGATACAAACTCCACTAAAGTAAATATCTAAAACTTTTTGCCTGAGGATCGATGTCATCAAGTGTACGTTGATGTCATCGAGCATGCATCAAGGTCATCGGAGTTTGAATTCCGATTTTATCGACAATCTGTTCGATACATCGATCATTTCCACATGATTTTCAAAAGATCTTGTTGGACAATCTTTGATCCATTTCAATGATATCGAGCAGATATCAATTTCATCGATATTTGAATTACGATCATATCGAGTCATCATCGATTCCTCGGTCATTCCCATATGGTTTACCTTGTAAGATTACTGGAATAGTTTTGTCCAGATTTGATCTCATCAATCTACCTTCGATATCATCAGGATTTGAAATACGATGACTTTGAGTGGAGTTTTGAGTCCTTGATCATTCTAGGTGATTTTTCTTTGAGGCTCAATGTAACGCCCTGAAATTCGAGGGTCGAGCATAACTCAGCTCCCGAGTTCCAAAACATCACTTATGCAACATAATTAATGAATGATGTATGTTGACTGTATTAGCACATAAACATGGGATAGATTAAGCCAAAACGCAGATATGATTCAGGGGTAAGTGAATAAAGCAAGCGGAAGACTTATAGTAAAATATGTGTACAAGTGTAAGCCCCTGAATTACATATACAACCAGATCGTGTAAAAGTGTTATTCATCAAAATTATAAGTACAAGTTACATCATTTCAGTTCCCAAAATAGCAATCCCATAGATCCCGCAGCACGAGGCTCGCTAGAACCCGTCTCAAAAGCTGCATATAGGAGAAGGCGGCCTCGTCGTCATCCAGCCCGCTCTGCCTCGACGTCGCATCCACATCTGCAACATCGGGGCCTAAGACAGTCCGGTGGGTGTGTAACACCGCCCGAAACGTGGGAGTGAGTGATCAACTCGGTGGAACAATAAGGCATCGGTTAACATGTTATCGTTCAATCAAACAGTAATGTAAAGCAAGACAATTAAATAAATCCTAAGTACTCTTATTAATGCAAGTATGAATGCGGTATGATGCGTGCCCTCACGCGTACACCCTCAGCGTCTTCATCTTACGTTACGCATGACATCGCCTCAAAGTGCGCCACATCTACAAAGCACATGCAAATGCGGTGCATGGATATGATTACCAAGTTGTTATTAGTCCGTTTCACACAACAGGATTGGGAAACTAAGATACCTTCCTCATGTCACCATCCAAACAATGATCCATACTAGGGTCGTCAATCCTAGACATCTCATACGATTTTATATTTAAGGTCGTAGCAAAGGGCTCATCACCAATCAATGCACGCCTTTCATGCCCTTACTACCACAGATCGGCTCGTCACCTCCTTGCGGTATCCAGGTATGCTCGAGGTCACTACAAAGGGCTCGTCACCAATCAATGTAGGCCGACAGCATGAATATAGTGTCCCATACCACCATAATCGGCTCACGAGATTAAGTTGCTCACTGGTCACTACGGGGAGGCTCGTCACCCCAGCGTAGGCCGACAGCTCGACCACGGTGTCCCATACCACCATGTCCGGCTCATGAGTCTTAGCGGATCAGGTACCATGGTTATTAGGATTTCACTGGTAAGTTCGGTACCCTAGATTCAAGCAGTAGCGTCCATACATGGTTAACATACATCGGACAATCGGGTTACTTGACGAACTCGACTAGCACGAGCGCACGTTGAATTGAACGACATAGAGTGCGCAAACACTCCGCGTGGCCAAACCACTGCCGCCAACTCTAATGCGGCTCGGGTTCGTCTAATACGTCCTACGTGGCGAAAGCAATCTCGACCACGAATATACGGTCAATTACCGATCTCCTGGACTAAGGCATAGTCCCAAATATCCTACACTACTACAGATATTTATATGGAATGTAAAACAGTAATGGAACAACCACTCAAATCATGGTGCATACACATCTGAAGAATATCAACTTAACATAAATGTAAGCATAGGAATGCTTGAATTTAAATAACTTGGAATGTAAATGCATAAAGGAAATCATGCGCATCCATAGAAGTATTGAGAACCACTTCTCAACGCCTGCACTTAGTGTAATCAGTTACACTTAGGTCATTCATGCATTTCTACAAACACTTAGCATACAAGGAATAACATACATGACGTATGTTGGAATACATGCACTTAGACAATTCCCTTTACCAAGGAGTTGTCATACATGCATCTAGCATACATACATGACCAATAATCATGGCAAGCACAAGTGCGTATTTTATACGTATACGGTACTTTATAAATACACTTAGAATACACCAATCTTAATATAGCACATGCATATCGGGAAAGCAATGTAAACATAACATTTGACATGTGAAATCTCATCCATAACAAGAATAAATCACTAACTGGGATTGAAAGCCTTGAAAACCATAACCTATACACTTAAAGTCCGCACCTTAAGCGAAGAAAGAACCGCCGAGCTGATTTAGACGAGTTGTCTTCGTCAACGGCGCTAGAATACCCTAAAATAAGGATAGAAATGAGATACAACAACACCAAGTCTAATCTAAGCTCTAACACAGATTAGGGTTAGGTTAACTTACCCCAAAAGAACTCAGAATCGCCAAAGGAACGATTCAAAGTGAAGATTCAAAGGTGAAGAAGAACAAGGAAGAATCAAGATGATTCACCAACCAATCTCTCTCACTAACTCTCTCTTTTCCACTCTCTTTCCAAGCTAGGGTTAGAGAAAATTCGTATGGAAATGAGAGCTAGGGTTTAAGGACTATATATAGGCCTTAAAATGATGGAAATAACCCCAGGGTCAAGGTATACTTAGGTTATAACCAAAGTACGCCTTTCTCGATCCAACGAAGCACTTCTGGTGGGCCTATAACCACGAAAGGTCGGACTTAAGCTCATTGACCATGGATCTAGGTCGGGATGATTTTGTACTGACCGGCTCTTCAGATCGGCCGTGGCGGACCACACTCAATTCAAGCGGTCACGGAATCTCGATCAGTCCACAAGCACTAGGATATGCCAGGGCCAACCATCCTGATCGGAGGGTGAAATTGGGTCAGAATCCAACGGTGAGATAGCTTAAAATCGTCGCGCAAGCGACACCTCAATTTCATAAAAAGCTTAATAAATTCCAACCGTTCTCACACTCTTCACTCGAGCTCAACCAAATCGACCCGAGAACATCGGATCGACTTGATTTTCGAGGTGAAGACCAAGCCCAACTCGGTGACCGCAACAGCCTAAGATCATCGCCATCGGACTTTCGACGCGGTCTAGGTCCGATCCAGATCTTCCAAAAATTCCCCAGAACAGCTGGATTTAGCGATGGATCCCAGATTTCAGAGTAACGTAGCGCTCACTAATCTACACGTTTAGAGCCATGTGGATACAATTTAAAGTGATTGATGAGAATTTCACAAGCAATCAAGTAAAGCGCTAATTAACCCAAAAACAACTACTTAAGGAAAGATTAGCACAAAATTCCAAGGTCGTTACAATCTACCCCCTTAAAGAAAATTTCGTCCTCGAAATTCATACCTTCATATAATCCTCGAGGATCGGAGGGTAGGTCTTCCTGACCGCTGCTGATTCCCAAGTAGCCTCTTCACACCATGATGCGTCCATAGCACCTTCACGAGAGGGATAACCTTGCTACGCGATACCTGCTCCTTCCTATCCAGAATACGCGTCGGTCGCAATACATAAGTGGCATCCTCACTTAACTGCACCTGCTCCCAACGATAATATGCGAAGGATCGAGCACGTACTTCTTGACATAGAAACATGAAATACGTTATGCACGCCCGCAAGAGGTGTGGGCAAAGCAAGGCGGTAAGCTACCGCTCCCACTCGATCCGAACTTGAAATGGACCAATAAATCTCGGCGTCGGCTTCCTTCTTACCGAACCGCAAAACTCCCTTCATAGGAGAGACCTTCAGAAAAACATGATCTCCCACTACGAACTCAAGCGGTCGACGCCTCGTATCAGCATAACTCTTCTGCCTGCTCTGCGCTGCTAGAAGTCGACGTCGAATGATGTCAACCTTATCTGAAGTCACCTGCACCAACTCTGGGCCAAGCAAACTACGCTCACCAATTTCTGCCCAACAATGTGGTGCTCTGCACGGGCGACCATACAACGCCTCGTAGGGAGCCATGCCGATACTCGCCTGGAAACTATTATTATACGCGAACTCTGCATACTGAAGACAATCATCCCAACTGTCTTTGAAATCCAAAACACAAGCTCGCAACATATCCTCCAGGACTTGATTCACGCGCTCCGTCTGCCCATCTGTTTGCGGATGAAACGCGGTGCTGAACTTCAGTTTCACACCCATTGCTTCCTGGATACGAGTCCAGAAGATAGATGTAAAACGCGTGTCTCTATCAGACACAATCTCCAGGGGAACTCCATGCAGACTCACTATCTCCTTGATATACAACCTAGCCAACTCGTCTGCAGAGTAAGTGACTCTGATCGGTAAGAAATGCGCCGACTTCGTTAATCGATCGACGATCACCCAAATAGAGTCAAATCCCTTTCTCGTCCTCGGCAACCCGGAAATAAAATCCATAGAGATGAAATCCCACTTCCATTCAGCTATGGGCATGGGCTGCAACAGCCCAGGAGGTCGGCGATGCTCTGCCTTGACCTGCTGGCACGTGAGACAACGAGAAACAAATTCAGCAACCTGGACCTTCATATTGTCCCACCAATAAGACCTCTTCATATCCTGATACATCTTCGTGCTACCTGGATGCATCGCAAGTTTAGAACTAGGGGCTAACTCGAGAACCTCACGTCTCAAGTCAGGGATGTCAGGAACACATAACCGGCCACGATAGCCCCCATCAGAACTAACACTCCGGTCGGAGCTCTCATCTACCAACCCGCCGCCTCATCTTCACCAAAAGCTCATCATCCGCCCTGAGCTGCAACGATCCTCTCGTCGATAACGGGCTGTACACGAATGTGTGCGATAACCTCATACGGCTCAACCACCATAAGCTTCTGCTCAAAATCGCGCACGAACTCCAACATCTCCCACTCTGCTATCATCAGCGGAGCCGCAAACTCCGAAGCCTTCTTGCGACTCAACGCATCTGCCACAAGGTTCGCCTTACCAGGATGGTAAGAAACATCGAACTTAAAGTCCTTCAATGTTTCCATCCATCTGCGCTGCCTCATATTCAAATCACGCTGCGTGAAGATATACTTAAGGCTCTTGTGGTCGCAAAAGAGCTCGAACTCCTCACCATAGAGGTAATGTCTCCAAAGCTTTAATGCGAAGATGACGACCACTTCCAGGCGTGCGTAGGGTAATTCTCTTCGTGTTTCCTTAATCGACGCGAAGCATAAGCAATCACCCTGTCTTCCGCATAAGGACACAACCCGGCCAACGCGAGAGGCGTCGGTATATATAATATACTTAACCCCTTGCTCGGCAATACTAGCACAGGGCGGACGTCAACTTGTCCTTCGCTCCTGAAAATAACTCCGCCCGCTCACTCCAAGCAAACTTCAAATCCTTCCGTGTCACCTACGACAACGGTCTGGCAATCTTCGAGAAGTCCGAATAAAGCGTCGATAATATCCTGCAAGGCCAAGAAAACTCCTCACCTCGATAACCGAACCAGGTTGCTCCCTGCACCTACCTTGGCAAGGTCGACGGCTATACCTTCCTTGGACACCACATGTCCCAGGGAACTTGACTTCCTCTTTCCGGAAATCACACTTCTTGAACTGTGCGAAAAGCCGATGCTCCCTAAGAGTACCCAAAACCGCTCTTAAGTGCTCCTCGTGCTCTCGGCTCGCCGAATAAATCAAGATGTCATCAATAAATACAATGACGAATCGAAACAGGAATGGCGGAAACACCCTGTTCATCGATCCATGAACACGGCCGGTGCGTTAGTAGACAACGACATCACAAGGAACTCATAATAACCGAAGCTAGTAGCGGTCTTCTGCACGTCTCCATCCTTGACGCGCAACCGATCATACCCCGACTACAGATCAACCTTCGAGAAGTACCGTGCCCCCTTCAACCGATCAAACAGATCATCAATCCGGGCAAGGGGTACTTATTCTTCACGATTACCAGATTCAACCTGCGATAATCAATACACAATCGCAAGGAACCATCCTTCTTCTTCACAAACAAAACAGGTGCTCCCCAAGGAGACACACTGGGCCGAATAAAACCCAATTCTAACAAACCATCTATCTGCTTCCTCAACTCCTCCATTTCACTCGGAGGCATCCGATAGGTGGGTAAAGAAATGGGCGCCGCACCAGGCATAAGATCGATAGCAAAATCAATCTCACGCTGAGGAGGTAATCCAGGAATCGACTCAAACACATCTTCAAACTCCTGAACTACCGGCGTACTAACCAACGCCGACTCGGCCGAACTCTCCAACAGAGAAGAATAAAAATCAATACGAATAGGGTAACTGACCTGAACTGGGAAAGTAACAATCTCGCCCTCAGGTCCATGGATCGTCACTGATCTCGCTTCACAATCAATCTCAGCTCGCATCCTCGTGAGCCAATCCATACCCATAATAACATCGTAGTGATAAAGCGGTGCGACTAGCAAATCAACACGGATCGATCCACTTCCATGATCAATCACAGCACAACACAACCCCAAAAACAACATGCATTCCATTAACCAAAATCGTCGCAATACAAGTAGTGCAGCAATACATGAATCACGACTAGGAAAGCATGAAAACAACAACATCTAACACTTCAAACAACCACAACTACTACAACCACTAACAGCTACAACACTACAACAACACCAACTACAAGCCAACAACGGCTACACACAGAAAGAAAAACACAAACAAAGCAAAGACGGCCACGACGATGCTACTCGTCGGAGTCAGGAGATGGAGGCGGAGCACCCTTATCCTGCAAGCAACACAGGATAGACTTCAAAGTCTGGGACATCTTCTTGAACTTGTGCTTAACCAAGCCTCGAAGATCAACCATCTCCTGGCGTAAAGCAGCTTACCCTTCTTCAAGCCGTGTAAGACGGGCATCTCTGGCAACCTGCTCTCTGCTCTGGCACCATAGGAGGAGAGCGATCACTCGAATCTCGTGCCTCAATCTCTTCCTCGTCTTGCTCTGCTTCTTCCTCAGACTCCGCCCGCCTTCAACATAACTCTCATCATCACCACTCTCGGACCCGGCCTCACCCTCGAGGCAAGCCGACGAGAACCAACCTCCATCGGCCTTAAGGGTCCTCAAGTTGATATAACGAACAGGAACCGGCTTCTGCCTCAAGCCTATAGCCAAACTCATGTGCGATCTTGCAAATGAGGCGGCCAAAGGGAAGAGACTCGGTCCGTCTACTCGAACGAGCGATGAGAATAATCTGACGCAGGACATACGTCGCCACACACAACTTCGCATCCTGCCCCACCTGATATAGAAAATCTACCATCAGGCGCGTACACTCGCTGCGGTTGCTCCACCTTGGATATACATTGAACGTAAAGATGTGGTGAAGCAAACGGAAGTCGTCCGTCATGAAAGAAGCCAGAAGACTCCTATTTGGCTGTTATTCGACCCGACGACCACACAAGGATCGGGTGCGACGATCCCTCTCGCGCACACTGTCCACATTCTTCTCGCTGGCATGCACTTCCCCAAGTGGCACCTTCAAGAGTCGGGATATCAAAGAAACATTGACAATTCCAACTCGACCGCTACCACAGGGAATCTTGAACTGCAGAGGATCCAGCGAAGGCTCCAGAATGTTGGCATAGAAGGCCCGAACAGTGCTAGCATTCGCGCGATACTCGCCTTCGAACAAGGGACCCCAACCGGCCCCTTCTAGGCGCTCCAACAAAAAGAACTCTCCAAAGAGCCGCGGATCAACATGAGCCTCAAAAAGGACTCTACGCCCCTCATAGACTCCATGCGACAATTCCGCCAACAAGGTCCTACTGACAGGAGCTCGAGGATCGAGGTCCCGCTTCGTCTGGAACTCGCGCGTGGCGGACGTGCTAGCTGCGGCACCTCTCGGCCTCCGTGCACGGGTTGGGCAGCTCGGCCTGGCTTCATCCACGGGCGCTCTCTTCTTCCCCATCAAGGAAAGAAGGGAAGAAAAGGAAAAGATGGCCGTCGCAATCTCAAAGAGGGCCATGAGAAATGAGAGAAAGAGAGAAATAGGAAGATGGTGAAGCTTCCACACAACTATGAGCCAAAAAGGGAATGAAAGGGCTCAAATGAGAGGGAAAGATGGAGAAATCAGCAATGGAATGGAAGATTTGAGAATGGAGTGATGGGTTTGCACGAAAATGGAAGGAAGATGAAGATTTGGGAGAGATTTGAGAGAGTTTGGAGAGGTTTTGGAAGAAAAGGAAAGCTTGGAGGTGGGTGTTGTGAAGGAAATAGATGAAAGGAAGGGTTTTAAAATGAAAACCGTGGAGGGGTGGGCCACATTGAGCCTAGGGACGATCGGCCCGCGTCGGCCCGGCCCGCCTGGCCCACCGACCGGCGATCCCTCCCCGAACCGGCGATGGCATCGCCGGTCTCTGGACATATCGGCGATGCCTCGCCGATTTGGCGAGGTCCTCCTGGTCCTCCTTGGTCCAAATGATGTGGTCCCCCCCTGGGTCCCACAAAAAATGCCCCGATTGGCCCCTTGTGTAGTTTGAAACCTATCGGGTCATTCTGACAGCTCGCCGAACCGGCGATTTCTGGAAGGTTTAAAAATGAATAATGGGAAGATAGACCATCTACACTCATTAATAGAGGGTCTAGGAAAGGTTTCGGGTCGCTGTGTGTGATCAGGTAAGAGTACAGACTCGATCTCGGCAACGGTTTTCAAGAAACTTTCGCCGATAGAAACTACGGAGCACAAACACAAAGCGATGATAGACCCGCACCCAATTACACTATAGTGGCGACAACGTGCGGTGTGTGACCATAACCCAGGTCCGGTTTAATCCAGATCATGCTTTGATACCAACTTGTAACGCCCTGAAATTCGGGGGTCGAGCATAACTCAGCTCCCGAGTTCCAAAACATCACTTATGCAACATAATTAATGAATGATGTATGTTGACTGTATTAGCACATAAACATGGGATAGATTAAGCCAAAACGCAGATATGATTCAGGGGTAAGTGAATAAAGCAAGCGGAAGACTTATAGTAAAATATGTGTACAAGTGTAAGCCCCTGAATTACATATACAACCAGATCGTGTAAAAGTGTTATTCATCAAAATTATAAGTACAAGTTACATCATTTCAGTTCCCAAAATAGCAATCCCATAGATCCCGCGCAACAGACCGAGGCTCGCTAGAACCCGTCTGAAAACTGCATATAGGAGAAGGCAGCCTCGTCGTCATCCAGCTCCGCTCTGCCTCGGACGTCGCATCCACATCTGCAACATCGGGGCCTAAGAGAGTCCGGTGGGTGTGTAACACCGCCCGAAACGTGGGAGTGAGTGATCAACTCGGTGGAACAATAAGGCACTACTGGTTAACATGTTATCGGTTCAATCAAACAGTAATGATAAAGCAGGACAATTAAATAAATCCTAAGTACTCTTATTAATGCAAGTATGAATGCGGTATGATGCGTGCCCTCACGCGTACACCCTCAGCGTCTTCATCTTACGTTACGCATGACATCGCCTCAAAGTGCGCCACATCTACAAAGCACATGCAAATGCGGTGCATGAATATGATTACCAAGTTGTTATTAGTCCGTTTCACACAACAGGATTGAGAAACTAAGATACCTTCCTCATGTCACCATCCAAACAATGATCCATACTAGGGTCGTCAATCCTAGACATCTCATACGATTTTATATTTAAGGTCGTAGCAAAGGGCTCGTCACCAATCAATGCACGCCTTTCATGCCCTTACTACCACAGATCGGCTCGTCACCTCCTTGCGGTATCCAGGTATGCTCGAGGTCACTACAAAGGGCTCGTCACCAATCAATGTAGGCCGACAGTACGAATATAGTGTCCCATACCACCATAATCGGCTCATGAGATTAAGTTGCTCACTGGTCACTACGGGGAGGCTCGTCACCCCAGCGTAGGCCGACAGCTCGACCACGGTGTCCCATACCACCATGTCCGGCTCATGAGTCTTAGCGGATCAGGTACCATGGTTATTAGGATTTCACTGGTAAGTTCGGTACCCTAGATTCAAGCAGTAGCGTCCATACATGGTTAACATACATCGGACAATCGGGTTACTTGACGAACTCGACTAGCACGAGCGCACGTTGAATTGAACGACATAGAGTGCGCAAACACTCCGCGTGGCCAAACCACTGCCGCCAACTCTAATACGGCTCGGGTTCGTCTAATACGTCCTACGTGGCGAAAGCAATCTCAACCACGAATATAGGGTCAATTACCGATCTCCTGGACTAAGGCATAGTCCCAAATATCCTACACTACTACAGATATTTATATGGAATGTAAAACAGTAATGGAACAACCACTCAAATCATGGTGCATACACATCTGAAGAATATCAACTTAACATAAATGTAAGCATAGGAATGCTTGAATTTAAATAACTTGGAATGTAAATGCATAAAGGAAATCATGCGCATCCATAGAAGTATTGAGAACCACTTCTCAACGCCTGCATTTAGTGTAATCAGTTACACTTAGGTCATTCATGCATTTCTACAAACACTTAGCATACAAGGAATAACATACATGACGTATGTTGGAATACATGCACTTAGACAATTCCCTTTACCAAGGAGTTGTCATACATGCATCTAGCATACATACATGACCAATAATCATGGCAAGCACAAGTGCGTATTTTATACGTATACGGTACTTTATAAATACACTTAGAATACACCAATCTCAATATAGCACATGCATATCAGGAAAGCAATGTAAACATAACATTTGACATGTGAAATCTCATCCATAACAAGAATAAATCACTAACTGGGATTGAAAGCCTTGAAAACCATAACCTATACACTTAAAGTCCGCACCTTAAGCGAAGAAAGAACCGCCGAGCTGATTTAGACGAGTTGTCTTCGTCAACGGCGCTAGAATACCCTAAAATAAGGATAGAAATGAGATACAACAACACCAAGTCTAATCTAAGCTCTAACACAGATTAGGGTTAGTTTAACTTACCCCAAAAGAACTCAGAATCGCCAAAGGAACGATTCAAAGTGAAGATTCAAAGGTGAAGAAGAACAAGGAAGAATCAAGATGATTCACCAACCAATCTCTCTCACTAACTCTCTCTTTTCCACTCTCTTTCCAAGCTAGGGTTAGAGAAAATTCGTATGGAAATGAGAGCTAGGGTTTAAGGACTATATATAGGCCTTAAAATGATGGAAATAACCCAGGGTCAAGGTATACTTAGGTTATAACCAAAGAACGCCTTTCTCGATCCAACGAAGCACTTGGTGGGCCTATAACCACGAAAGGTCGGACTTAAGCTCATGACCATGGATCTAGGTCGGTGAGTTTCCGACCGGCTCTTCAGATAAGCCGTGGCGGACCACACTCAATTCAACGGTCACGGAATCTCGATCAGGTCCACAAGCACTAGGATATGCCTGGGCCAACCATCCTGATCAGAGGGTGAAATTGGGTCAGAATCCAACGGTCAGATAGCTTAAAATTGTCGCGCAAGCGACACGACTCAGATTTCATAAAAAGCTTAATAAATTCCAACCGTTCTCACACTCTTCACTCCGAGCTCAACCAAATTGACCCAGAACATCAGATCGACTTGATTTTCGAGGTGAAGACCAAGCCCAACTCAGTGACCGCAACAGCCTAAGATCATCGCCATCAGACTTTCGACGCGCGGTCTAGGTCCGATCCAGATCTTCCAAAAAATGCCCAGAACAACTGGATTTAGCGATGGATCCCAGATTTCAGAGTAACGTAGCGCTCACTAATCTACACGTTTAGAGCCATGCAGATACAATTTAAAGTGATTGATGCGAATTTCACAAGCAATCAAGTAAAGCGCTAATTACCCCAAAAACAACTACTTAAGGAAAGATTAGCACAAAAATTCCAAGGTCGTTACACTCAATGGACAAAAACTTGACCGAATTCGATGACGTTTGAATTTAGATGATATCGAAGATGGTTCGATTACTCAAGTAATGTCATGAGATTTTCCAAAAGTTGTTAGACAAGGCTCAAGGTAATTCGATATCATTGATTTTCATTCAATTTGATCGATATTTGAACGTCTATATCATCGAAATGTTTTTCAATTTATTAAAAATATTATCCAAAATACTTTGTGGTTGCTAGGCATAGAATGGCCTAATTCGATGATATCGAGTGATTGTCGATATCATCGAATGTGAGTGTTCGATGCCATTGATGAAGACTCGATATCATCGAATACAGTTTGAAAAACTTGGAAGATTTTCCTATTCTAACATTCAAGTTTGCAGACATATGATCCTAGGTTGTTCTAATGTTTTTAAAGGCTTCATATACCTAAGGTTTTGAGACATGGGATGTGAGGCTTAATTTACCTTTGACAAGCTCGAAGTGCACATCCAATTGAGGTAATGACTTGAATGATCTTCTTTGGGGCTTACATGACTCATTGACTCAATCCTCATGCTAATTGACAAACTAGGGCACTTTCAGTATCTGTATCCCTTAATTCATATATAGCAGTAGCTTTTAAATTAAACTTATCAGGAAGTGATGGCAGTATTTTTGTGCAAACCTTGCTTTCAGGGATTCTATCTCCAAGACCCCACATAAAATTTACTATGTCATTTAGTTTCATATAGAAGTCTATGAAAGACTCATTTTCTTCCATACGAATTTCCTCAAATTTGGTTGTGAGGATTTGGATTTTAGATTTTTTGACAATAGTAGTTCTTTCATGTGTGATTTTGAGAATATCTCATGCTTGTTTAGTTGTATCACAATAAATGATTCTTTTGAATTCATCAAGTGATAGAGCACAAGTTATTACATTTAAGGCTTTTGCATTTGCACTGCTTTCACTTTTCTTAATAGTAGTCCAAAAATTAATATGGTTTCTTTCATTAATATGGTTCCATCATCGACTACTACTTCCACCATAGGAGGGATCCATTTAGTTACAGTACCTTGCTACACACTTTCATCAATGGATTTGAGGAAAATCCTCACCTTAGATTTTCAATAAGAATAGTTAGAGTCATTGAAGGGAGGTAGCCTGGTAATGGATAAGCTTTTGAAATTTGACATCATGTATCTCTAGATCCAGCTCAAGGAGGTAAATCCATAAAAAATAACCCTTGATCTGATACCACTTGAAATGGAGAGCTAACAATGTCCCAGAGGGAGGTGAATATGTCAATACCAAATAATCAAAATAAATGCAGAATATTTAAAGATTATAAAAATCTCAATCGCTTTAGTATTGAAACCTCAATATTAAATAATTTGTAGGACAACCTTCACCTAAAATATTAGGCAGGACAACCTTATTTCACGAATGTCTTTAAAATCAATCTTTCAAACTATTAAGAGAATATAAAAATATTACAACATTCACCATAAGAATGAAATAATAAATAACATCCAATCACCAAAAAGAATAAAGCATCCACCACATGGCAAAAGGAGTTATAGTGGTTCGGTGCTTAAAATAACCACACCTACTCTACTCCCAAAATTATTACCCTCGTAATTTTGGCTTTCACTATAATAATGTTTTCACAAGTTCACAATTGGCCAGAAAAAACATATTCTGAAATTCTAAGTCTACCGAGTCTAAAAAGAGAAAGTCCTAAAAAGACTTTGGTCCCACTGAAGTTCAATTTCGGTCCGATCAAAATTGCACAAAAAAGTCCAGTGAGAAACAGAGTTAATTCAGTTTGACCGAAGATTAATTCAGTCTGACTGAAGCTCAAGTTCAGTCTGACCAAAATGATGCTGACTAGCATAGTCAAAGGCGGTCACTGAAGTCGGTCTGACTCTTCGGTTCGACTAAAATTGGTTCGGTCTGACCGAAAATGGCCCACTAACATAAATGGAGGTGATTTCAAAGGCAGTTTTCAAAATAGTATAAATAGGGGATGCCCATTAGAGTTTAAAGGATGGTTCTAAGGAGGGAGACGGAGGTCTTCCGGTGTGTGGAGCCACGAGGAGTCGTTTCTTTCCTCCAATCCGCAAGTTTTCTTTATGTTTTATGTATTTCTTTAAGATTTTGAGTCGATACATATATTTAATCAGCTGAATCTCTTAGTTAGAGATAAGAGGTGAATCTTGTAGACGTTTTGACGTATGATTTACTCTAATTTCAAGAATTGTGAGTATAATGTTGAATGTTTAATGAAATTTCGATAGAGAAGAGAAGTATTTTCGGATTCCCTTTGATTCGTCGTTGACTCCGGGCATGGAGGATCCTTAGGAACAATCCAAATACTCTCTCCTATATATTTGGTTAAATGAATTGTGGAATTCCTTGATTTTTTATTGACTTCGGGCATGGGGAATGCTTTGAATCAACTACAACTCATCACAACAAGACAGAAAATTGCAAAATCGAATTTCTAAGAATTCAAATCTTATATGGATTTAAATTGCACTTTAACCGATCTATTATCTAGCTAGATAGATTAAGACTTCGATTCTAGCTGAGTTAAACGAACTTGAATTGAGTTAAGTTACATTAAAATTATTTACAAGTGGATCCTTGGCACTCTAACATCTTCAGACCATAATCCACTTTCAGAATCAAAAATCTCAAACACTTGCTTAAGTTCCTAATTCTAAACTGTGATTAGCTCAAAAATCTTCATTCCCTGTGGATAGTGTAAAAGTTATCTTATCTAGCTCCTATGATTGTCAAATTTTGTAGTGCCAAAACCTCTTGGAATTTGTATCTTGTGTAGCTCAACTTTATATCATCCTTACCTACAATCAAGTACAAGTTCAAGAAGTTCAAATAGCTCAAGTATAAGATCTAGAAGTTCAAGAACAAGAAGATCAAGTTTCCAAGTTTTAACTATGTCAAGACAGTGTGTATTACTTAAGAATACATGACAAGCTTCAAAGCACTTCAAGATGATAAGCTTCAAGTACTTCATGATAATCTATCAACTGAAGCGAACGATATTTCAATGTTCAATCTTAACCGATAAGGTATGAATGACCCTAGATTGACCATAGGTTAGGTCATATTGATTACATACTTAAATTGGGTCATTATATAATATTATAGGCTTTATCTTGACTAGTCTTAGCCTATATTCGACTAGTCCAAACACTAGATCGACTAGTCCAAGAATTCTCTCAACCAGTCTAAGGTTTGTTGTGAATTTTTGAGATTTTCTTTTGGACCCTCGACCAGTCCTGGAGACTGCTTGACCAATTGAGTGAACAGTGTTCGACCAGTCGAGCAGGCTCGACACAAAGTCTAGCAACCAAACTGGGTACCACTCGACCAGTCGAGTGCAGGGCTCGACTAGTCGAGCAGGCCACTCGACCAGTCGAGTAAGCCACTCAACCAGTCGAGTAGTGATCTTATCTTATCGCACTTGAAATTTTGGATTCTTGTTGGTCCTTTGACCAGTCAAACCGACCATGGGGCCAGTCGAGTGAACAATATTTTTACCTATAAATTAAGGACAATTTTTAGAGTTTTTCATTTAATTCCAAGATATTCAAGTCATAACTCTGAGAGAACTTGTCCCCATATTTGAGAAGCTAATTGGTTAGTATTTAAGATTCTTTGAATAGCTTTTTTGTATTTGATTTTGTGATCTTTATTCTATTCTAATTCTTTTATAAAGGGAATATTGATTTTACCCTTTTTGAGATCAAAATCAAATCAAGCTAGCCCAAGACAATTTAATCTAAAAATCATTTAGATCTAAGAACCCTTTCATATGTGAGATTGTACATTGAACGTCTACATTGAACATCTACATCGAATCGGTTCTACCGGGCTTCATCGAAAGAAGAATCTTAGATAAGTACATTTCTATTTTCGTTATTTAGTTTGTAAGATTGCCAAAAAATCTTTCATTTTTAGTTTTGATTGAGATAGCCAGAAACTCTCAGTAAGTGGGGTTTTTAATTGCAGTAGCCCTTTGAAAACACAATTGTGAAGGTTTTAGGTAAACCTTGGAAAACCTATTTCATAGTGAAAGCCAATATCTACTGTGTGAGGATATTGGGAGTGGAGTAGTTGTGTGGCTGTTCTTTAACAGTTGGTGTACACACAAGGGAACCACTATAATTGCTGAAGTTGTGGTGAATGGTTGCATGTGCTTAAGTGGTTGAATGTTGTAATTTATTTTTCAGCATTTGTGGTGAATGATTGTAATTTACTTTCTGCACATGTGGTGAATGTTGTAATAGCAATAGAAATTTATCACTGTTTTATTCTTTTTTCCTCTGTATTTGTTTAAGTTTTTGATACACAGACCGTTTTAAAAATCAGGTTGTCCTACCATAAGCCATTGGTTTTTTGTGTAAGGTTGTCCTTAGAACAACATCTGTATCAACCTCTCAATACTTGTACATTTGAGGTTGCTTTTCATTTCTGCTATTTAAATTGATAAGTATTATCTTTGATTATTTCTTTATTATTTCACACTTAAACTTTTAATTTGGCATAGTACTATTAACCCCCCTCCCCCCTTTCTTGGACTCTTGGGTCGGCCTTTTCAAGTGGTATCATAGCTTAATAACTCATTTTATTTTTTGGATTAATTTCCTGAGCTAATCGATCTGAGCTTTTTAAGATGTCAAATTTTGATAACCTTTCAATCACTAGGTCTCCACCTTTTGATAGCTCCAATTATGCATATTAGAAAGCCAAAATGAGGATTTTTTTTATATAAAAAATCCATGGATGAAAGCATGTGGCAAGCCACCGTGACCAATTGGACCCCTCCTACCACTGAAGTGACTGGTACTGATAGATCTAAAACTGTAAAAGTCACACCTTACTTTTCTTGGACCGCTCTTCGGAAAAGTGAGAGTAGTGCCAATGCAAAGGCTTTAAATACAATTACTTGCGCACTATCACCGGATGTATTCAAGAGAATTATATCCTGTGATACTGCAAAGAAAGCCTGAGATATTTTGGAAATGACACACGAGGGTAAAATAATTATCAAGAAATCTAAAGTTCAACTCCTCACAACTAAATTTAAGGAAATACATATGAAAGAAAGTGAAATGTTCATGGACTTCTATACAAGATTGAATGACATTGTCAACTTTATGTAGGGTTTTGGTGATAGAATCCCATAAAGTAAAGTCTGTGCAAAGATACTGTGCTCATTGCCTGAACGGTTCAATTCAAAGGTGACCGCAATTCAGGAACTTCGTGATACAGATAATATGAGGGTAGAAGAGCAGGTTGGTTCTTTACAAACCTACGAGTTAAACTTTAAAGCTCCTAAAGGTAGGTCTATCACCCTTAAGTCTTCTAAAAGTATTTCTCATGAAAATAGTAATTCTGATGTAGAAACTTTTGAAGATGATATGACTCTTTTAGCTAAAAAGTTTTACAAGATTTTCAAAAGTAAAAAGAGAGTCGATTTGTAAAAACCTATTGAAAACAAAAGACCTAGATTTAAAACTTGAAAATCTTTAAAAGACCGCCAATGCTGCAACTACCATGAATATGGGCATCGAGCAAACAAATGTCCTAAGAAGGACAAGTCCAGAAAGAAAGGTATGTTGGCTACATGGGATGAATCTTCCTACTATGAAGTCTTTTTTGAGTCGGAAGATTCTGAAACCAAGTTGGCTATTGATGTTAAAGCCCTAATGACTCTAGCTAAGTTCACCTTTTCAGGTAATGATGATTTAACCAGTGAAGCAAATCTGAATAGTGACCATGAAAATGAAGAAGACCTTCAAGATGCTTATAATGCCCAATACAAGGAAAGTTGCAAAATAGCTGTAAAGTTAAAACTTCAAAAAGAAAAGTTTTCAAAACTAAAAGAGAATTTTGATAATCTAGTCTTAGAAAAATCACACTTTTCAGATTGCTTTGAAAAAAACTAAATGTGACTTAGATTTCAAAATGTCCCAAGTTGAAAACTTAAAATTTGAAAATGAAAAGCTAAAACTAGAAATCTCTTCGCTTTTGAGTTTGAAGGACACATGGAGGTATGCCCAAGGTGATCCTAAATTAGAAAAACTTTTATCCAGATCCAGAAAATGTAGCGATCGATCTGGATTGGGCTACGATAAAAGTATTCCTCCCAAACATAAGAATACTCCTCCTAAATTTGTTTAAGGGGAGTCTTCTAACTCAAAAGGGAAAAGTCTGAATCAAAATAATTCTAAAAATACTAAAACTTTACAAACTTCAAAACCTAGAAGCAACCATATCAACTATAAAAATCAGAATCGTTATCCTTTAGCTGAGAAAATAGTTGATTTACTTAAGGAGCTCTTAAAATCTAACTTAGTGGGTAGGACTTATAACAACTATAATCATAAAAAGACCAACTATACTCCTAAACCCAAAACTATAATGAATGGGTCCCTAAGGTTACTTGTTTGGTTGCCCACACTGCTTTCAAAGCTTTGAGCCATTCAGAGTGGTACCTAGACAGTGGTTGCTCCAGACATATGATAGGTGACAAAGGTCTGTTCACCAATCTTAAAGACATGACTAATGGTTCAAACACATTTGGTGATGGTTGCAACTACAGAATTGTTGGCCAAGGTATGGTTCAACTCTTAAACCTCCCTCCGTTTGAGAATGTTTTATATGTAAAAGGTGTAAAACATAATTTATTAAGCATCTCATAAATTTGCGATAATAATCATAGTGTAAAATTTATCAACCAAGGGTGTGAAATTTTAAATAAGAATGGTTCTGTAATATTAATTGGTCGCAGAACTTCTGAGAACTACTACATTGTTTGTGATTTAAGCTCATCTATGCTATCGTGTTACATGGTCCAAACCAATGAGACTAATTTATGGAATAAGAGCCTAGGACATGTACACTACCACAACTTGTATATATTGAACAAAAGAGAATTGGTAAGAGGTCTACCCAAAGTAAAGAAAGTGGATAAAATATGTGGCGAGTGCCAGATTGGTAAACAAACCAGGCGTACTCACAAAAAGGTGAACTCTAATGCCACATCTAAACCACTCAAGCTCCTCCACATGGATCTCATTAGACTAACTAGAAAGGAGAGTTGAGGTGACAAGAAGTATATTCTGGTGATTGTAGATGACTTTACCAGGTATAATTGGGTAGTCTTCTTAAGAGAGAAATCAGAAACTCACGATGAAGTAAAAAGGGTACTTAAACATATCCAAATTGAAAAAGAATCACAAGTCACTAAGATCCATAGTGATCATGGTTCTGAGTTTGAAAATAGCAGTTTTGAAAATTTTTACAGTGATCAGGGAATATCACATGAATATTCTGCGCCCAAAACACCACAACAAAATCGTGTAGTGAAAAGGAAAAATAGAGTGCTTAAAGAAATGACAAATGTAATGCTAAATAGTATGAAGTTTCCTAAAAATCTTTGGGCTGAAGCCGTAAATACTACTTGTTATATAATTAACCACGTTTATACTAGAAAGTTAAATAATAAAACGACTTATGAAATGTTGTTTGATAAGAAGCCTACTGTCAAATACTTTTGAGTTTTCGGTAGCAAGTGCTACATCTTACATGACCGAGAAAATCTGGGTAAGTTTGACACCAAAAGTGATGAAGGCATATTTTTAGGGTATGCTCTGAATAGTCGAGCATATCGGGTACTTAACAAGAGGACCGGTGTAATTCAAGAGTACATTAATGTGGTTATAAATGATCACTTGAATACACCTATCTCAAGTTTAGAAAATGATGAAGTTCTTTTATTTAATAAACCAGACTCTTCATCAAGTCAAAATAATACTGAACTGTGAATAGTTAAAGATCATCCATCTGATCAAATCCTTGAAAACCCTCTCATTGGTGTGCGCACTCGTAAACAACTTGAAGATATGTGCAACTACGTGTGCTTTACATCTTAGATAGAACCAGCTAACGTAAAATAAGCTCTAACTGACAAAAACTGGATTGTATCAATGTAAGAAGAGCTCAATCAGTTTGTTAGAAATGATGTTTAGTACTTAGTTCCAAGACCAAAAGATAAACACATTATCAGAACAAAATGAATTTTCAAAAATAAGTCTGATGAACTTGGTAATATTATTATAAACAAGGTTAGGCTAGTTGTACAGGGGTACACTCAAATTGAAGGCATTGAATATGATGAGACCTTTGCCCCAGTAGCTCATCTTGAATCAATTAGACTATTTGTATCCATTGCGTGCTTTAGAAAATTCAAAATATACCAAATGGATGTAAATAGTGCATTCTTAAATGATGATTTGCATGAAGAAGTGTACGTTGAACAACTAACAGGTTTCAAAGACCCTAAGCATGTTATTCATGTTTATCGACTGAAAAAGGCACTCTATGGTTTGAAACAAGCTCCCAGGGCATGGTACGAAAAGTTGACTAAG
Source organism: Magnolia sinica (assembly GCF_029962835.1). Classification (NCBI taxonomy): domain Eukaryota; kingdom Viridiplantae; phylum Streptophyta; class Magnoliopsida; order Magnoliales; family Magnoliaceae; genus Magnolia; species Magnolia sinica. The sequence continues at coordinate 45,982,049 of NC_080580.1, forward strand.
TTTTTACTAAGTCATAACTTTGTAATGGGAAGTACTAATAAGACATTGTTTGTAAAGAAACATAATGATCACATACTAATAGTGCAAATCTATGTTGTTGACATTATCTATGGATCTACCTATGCTAACATGACTGTTGAGTTTGTAGATCTTATGAAATTTAAATTTGAAATGAGCATGGTTGGAGAACTAAACTATTTCTTAGGGTTGTAAGTCAAACAGCTTCCCGATGGTTTCTTTATTTCTCAAACCAAATATGCTCTGAACTTAGTTAAAAAGTTCGGATTTGAGAGTGAAAAAAATTTTGATACTCCAATGAGTACTACTCTAAAACTCTTTAAGGATTCAACAGGTAAGAGTTTGGATCCTAAGTTGTATCGTAGTATGATAGGTAGTTTACTTTATTTAACTACAATCTGACCTTATATTACTTTTAGCATAGAAATTTGTGCTAGATATCAGTTGGACCCTAAAGAGTCATACCTGATTGCTGTTAAACGTATTTTACGATATGTCGCTAGTTTAACTAATCTTGGTCTCTGGTATCCACATGATACTAGTGTGTAATTAGCTGGTTACACGGATGCTGATTGGGTTGGTAACATTAATGATCATAAATCGACCAGTGGTGGTGTTTCTATGTCGGGAACTGTCAGTTTCTTAGCTAAGTAAGAAACAAAGTTCAGTATTGCTCTCCACAACTAAGGCTGAATATATTACTGCTAGTAATGCATGCACTCAGCTTGTGTGGATGAAGAGAATGCTAAGCGATTACGGAATTGTGCAAGAATCCATAATTTTATATTGCGACAATTCAAGCATAATTAATATTTCTAAAAATCTAATTCAACATTCACGAACCAAGCATATTGACATTAGGTATCATTATATTCGTGAACTGGTGGAAGACAAGATAATTTCATTGGAATATATTTCGACTGAGAATCAACTTGTAGACATATTCACAAAATCGCTAGAAAAAATAGGTTTGCAAAATTGAAATTTGATCTTGGTATATGCAATATGAACTGATAATTTGTGCCTTTCTGTATCATAACGTATATATTTATTATTTTGAAATTTTAAAATTCAAATTAATGAATAATTGTAAATTTTTAGTGCTGGTTTTGCTTTTTATTTGGGGAAAACACCTTTTTCTTCACTTTGTTCTTCTTCTCCAACTAGCCCTACCATGACCAGTCGAACTCATCTTCGATTCCTCTAGGGCTAGTGTATTATTTTCAATTTTCTCATAGATTTAAGTTCTTTGATCTTCCATTTCCTTGTTTGTGTTGTTTATTTCAAGGTTTATGGTTGTTTGGTGGTTTTTTAGCTAAAAAACTGATTTGCTTGAAACCCTTCTTACCTCTTTTGCAATCCTTGTATTCTTTGATTTCTTTGTTGTAATGGAAGGTAGAAACACGAAGAAAGGATCTCGTGGTCCCTTTTCTTCTTGTTATGCTCCTATCACAGTGCACCATTTTGATCTCCCGAGGACGATCCTGAGTATGTGCGGGATATTCGTTTACGCAATGTGATAGCAGAACAGACAGTTACCATTAATCATTTGGCTCCTTTTGGTATCCTTCCACTTCTTCAATCTGTAGGATGGGATAACATTTACATTGGGGCGGTCCGACATTCTGCTCTATTGCGCAAGCCATATATGCTTGTATTACAGACTTCTCTACTGAGAATCTTACATTTACTATTTCTACTAGAGAAGGTCCAACCGATGTGGACTCCCATTAGTTCTCTTGTAGTAAAACCTTCTAAATCTAAGAAGCATATGCTCACTAGAGTTTTATATAATATAGATGCGAAATGGAGTACTGTGAATGCGCTTGCTTTCAATTTTATGTTACCCAGATATAGGGTTCTTCATAGGATTCTCATTTCAAATGTCTACCCTAGATCTAGTAACAAAATCGATCTTACTACGTTCATGGTCCTTATTCTACACTTATTGTTTTTGGAGTCTCTGTGTGTCTTCCTTTACTGATTTGTTATATCATGATTCGGTTCCGTCTCCATCCAGGTCATAATGATATACCTTTTGCTTATCTTATGACTGTATTAGCCGCCCATAGTCTAGTTGTTAAGCCTGTTGGAGAAGCTCCAATTCACCATCTACCCTTCAACAACTCTAACATTAATAAGATGAATTTGAAGTTGGCCCCTGGCCAAGTTGATGTGGGTACTGAAGGAGCAGCTGAAGCAAATGAAGAAGAAGATGCTTTGCCTCCAGATGATGTCAATATGGATGACATCTTTGATGAGATTGAATCCGACTCTGCAGCGGATCCTAATTTTTAACCATTTGATTTTGATGAACGTTTACATTCTCTTGAGGAAAAGGTAGAAGGTATGCATGTGTCCCAAGAGAATCAATTTAAATACATGTGCAAATATTTGAGGCACATTAACAAGGGACTACATCAAATCGATCCTTCCATACCTACTCCTTCTTCTGGTTCAGATTAGTTTTGATTTCTAATTTGTAATAACTTTTATACATGGATTTCTCTTAACTTTGTATGCTTGGACATATTTCTTTTTCCTTATTGTGGACTTGTTTGAATGATTATCTTGCAATATTTATGTTATCTTGACCTAACTTCTCTCTGTCGTTACTCATTGCTCTCTTGTTTCCATCATCATTTTTACGTTCTTTCCTTTGTCATATTGTGACAAAAAGGGGGAGAATTTGTGTTGACATTTACGATATTGATGATATTGGATTCAATAGAGGGATGTATGTTAAAAATGTGGAGAAGAGAAGTGGTTAGGTAGCTAATTTCTCCTCTCCTCTTGGATTTTGTGGAGTAATGTATTGAGGGGGAGTATTGGTGCATGATTATGAGTACTAGTGCATGATTCTTTGACCTGGTTCTAACTGGTGCATCATTCTTTAACCAAGTTGTAACTGGTGCATGATTCTTTGACTAGGTTCTAACTGGTGCATCATTCTTTAACCAAGTTGTAACTGGTGCATGATTCTTTATTGTGCATATCTTTACTATGTGCATCATATTATTTATTTGGTTTTGTCTCAAAATTTTGACAAAGGGGGAGATTGTAAATGTTATCTTATCTAGCTCCTAGGATTGTCAAATTTTGTAGTGCCAAGACCTCTTGGAATCTGTATCTTGTATAGCTCAACTTTATATTATCCTTCCATACAATCAAGTACAAGTTCAAGAAGTTCAAATTCAAGTTCAAGCAACTCAAGTACAAGATCTAGAAGTTCAAGAACATGAAGTTCAAGTACTAGATCAAGCTTTCAAGTTTCAATTATGTCAAGACAGTGTGTATTAATTAAGAATACATGACAAGCTTCAAAGTACTTCAAGATGACAAGCATGAAGTACTTCATGATAATCTATCAACCGAAGCGAATGATATTTCAATGTTCAATCTTCACCGATAAGGTGTGAATGACCCTAAATTGACCATAGGTTAGGTCATATTGATTGCATACTTAAATTGGGTCATTTTAAAATTTTATAGGCTTTATCTCGAATAGTCTTAGCCTGTGTTCGACTAGTCCAAGCACTGGCTTGACTAGTCCAAGAATTTCCTTGACTAGTCCAAGGTTTGTTGTGAATTTTTAAGATTTTCTTTTGGACCCTCGACCAGTCTTAGAGACTGCTCGACCAGTCGAGTGAGCAGGCTCGACTCAAAGTCCAGCAACCAAACTGGGTCCCATTCAACCAGTCGAGTGTAGGGCTTGACCAGTCGAGCAGGCCACTTGACCAGTCGTGTAGCAATCTTATCTTATCACGCCAGAAATTTTAAATTCTTCTTGGTCCTTCGACCAGTTGAACCGACCACTGGGCCAGTCGAGTGAGCAGTATTTTTGCCTATAAATTGAGGATGATTTTCAGAGTTTTTCATTCAATTCCATGATATTCAACTCACAACTCTGAGAGAACTTATCTCCACATTTGAGAAGCTAATTGGTTAGTATTTAAGATTCTTTTAATAGCTTTTTTGCATTTGATTTTGTGATCTCTATTCTATTCTAATTCTTTTATAAAGGGAATATTGATTTTACCCTTTTTGAGTTCAAAATCAAACAAGCTAGCCCTGGACAATTTAATCTAAAAATCATTTAGATCTAAAAACCCTTTCATATGTGAGATTGTACATTGAACGTCTACATTGAACATCTACATCAAATCAATTCTATCGGGCTTCATCAAAAGAAGAATCTTCAGATAATTACATTTCTATTTTCGTTATTTGGTTTGTAAGATTGCCAAAAAATCTTTCATTTTTAGTTTTGACTGAGATAGCTAGAAAATCTCAATAAGTGGGGTTTTTAATTGTGGTAGCCCTTTGAAAACACAATTGTGAAGGTTTTAGGTGAACCTTAGAAAACCTATTTCATAGTGAAAGCCAAGATCCATTGTGTAAGGATATTGGGAGTGGAGTAGTTGTGTGGTTATTCTTTAACAGTTGGTGTACACACAAGCGAACCACTATAATTGCTGGAGTTGTGGTGAATGGTTGCATGTGCTTAAGTAGTTGAATGTTGTAATTTATTTTTCAGCATTTGTGGTGAATGATTGTAATTTACTTTCTGCACATGTGGTGAATGTTGTAATAGCAGTAGAAATTTATTTCTATTTTATTCTTTATTCCTTTGTATTTGTTTGAGATTTTGATACACAAACCGTTCTAGAAATCAGGTTGTCCTACCATAAGCCATTCATTTTTTTGTGTAAGGTTGTCCTTGGAACAACATCTGTATCAACCTCTCAATACTTGTACATTTGAGGTTGCTATTCATTTTTGCTATTTGAATTAATAAGTGCTATCTTTGATTATTTCTTTATTATTCCACACTTAAATTTTTAATTTGGCATAGTCCTATTCACTCCCCCCCCCCCCCCTCCCCCTCTAGGACTCTTAGCTTGACCTTTTCAGATAGACCTTGAACTCATAGAGATTATTATTATACCATGAAAAGGAGAGCTTAAGAAGTCCTTGGCGGGGGGTGGGGGGAGTTGAATAGGACTATGACAAATAATCGAACTAAGTTCTGAATATGTAAATAAATTAGAGATCTCAATTGCCTAAGTATTGAAACGTTGATTCCAAATAATTCGTAGGACAAACTTCACCTAAAGTTTAGGCAGGACAACCTTATTTCACGAATTTCTTTTAAATCAAAACTCCAAACTTTGCAAGAGTAAATATTACAATCATTTACCACTTTAATTGAAATGAAAATACAATCATTCATCACATAAAAATTAAAAGCATTCACCACATAACACTGAATTATGGTAGTTCGGTGTGTCAACAACTGTTCTAAAATAGTCACACCTACTCCACTCCTAAAATTACTCTCCACGTAATCTTGGCTTTCACTATGAAAAAGGTTTTCTTAGGGTCACCTTAAAACCTGATTCAATTCTTGTGATTTTATCGGGCTACCACAATTAAACCCCTCACTGAGATTTTCAGGCTATCTCAAACAAAACTTATACAGAGATTTTCTAGTTATCTCAGAAAAACCAAATAAAGAATTGAAGGTATACTTATCTTCACCGTAGAAGATTTATCAAAAGTTGTAGCCGAAGAACCGCTTTCTTAAATGTCGATTGTTCAATGTTCAGTCAGATGGAAAAGGGTCCAGCGTTCTATTGATTTTAATTAAGTTCAAACCAATGGCTACTTGAGTTAATTCTATTAAATCTCAAAAGAAGAGTAGAGTTTACTCTCTTTAGAATCAGAATGAACAGATCTAAGATTTAGGGAGTTAAATAAAAGCTACAGATAAAAGTTATAAATACCGTTCAATAGCTTGCTGATAACTTGAGCTTCTCTATCTCTTGCAGAAGGATTTTGATAATTAACTTAGATATTTCAGATTGAGAGAGGAACTCAATTTATATGCAAAGAAGTTGAATCTACAACTAGCCCGAGGTAGTCTTTGACTAGTTGAAGAAGACTAGATTCAGTTAAAAGGATTTCAGATTGTGCGGGATAAGATCTATCCAAACTTCGACTAGCTTGAGGACCAGTTCGACTAGTTGAAGAGCCCTATTCGACTAGTCGAATTTGGTCTTCAACTGGTCGAAGATTCGAAAATCTGAAAAGTTGTTGTTGCTGGACTTCAAGTCGAATTATCTCGGGCTAGTCGAAGGTCAAGCTTTGACTAATCAAACAAAAAATTTAACTAGTTGAATTTGCAACCGAAAAATGATTTTACTTGAACTTCAACTTGGATTGGTAAAAAAAAAAACTCAGACTAGTTGAACCAAACCTTAGGATGGTCAAATTCTAAGCACAAGTGTTTAAAAACTCAATTTAAATAATTTTTTAAAGCACCTAATCCTAACGCGTTTCTAGGTTTTTATACTGCCTGAGATATATGAAATATCTAAACTTCTTTGTCTTGAATTTGATTACAGACTTCATCTTGACTTTTAAGCTTGATCTTATACTTGAATATCAGTTGATCTTTAGCTTTATCTTTAGCTTTATCTTCTCACCAGGCTTGAGCTTGATCTTCTCTTGATCTTGAACTTGATCTTTTCTTGATCTTGGACCGGTCTTGAAGATCTCTTGTCAAGTTGTTTTGACTATACAAAATTTGACAACTAAAGTGTGTTTTGATCATTTTAACACTTACAATCACCCCCTTTGTCAATTTCCTGACAAAACACATATCATTACAAATAAAAAAGAATAATGAAGTCTTGTAATCTTATTGTAGGAGCTTTTTAAACTTTATGAAATCAAATGGTACTACTCGCCCTCAAATAGCATTTCCCCTGTACTGTCAAACATAGCATTCCATAGCATATAACATTCCATACATAGCTTTCCATATCATATAACATTCCATATGTCATGCCCCAGACTCGAAAACTGGGCTTACAAAATTCCCGATCGTCGAATCCAGTGCCGACAGCTTCTGTAATACCCCATTCTCGGCTCCTGGCACCCATACCCCAGGTTCCGATTCTGGGATCTTACAAGGAGGATTTCTATAACATAAGTCTATTTCATAATCAATATACCCAAGATCATAACCCACCGATAATAACCACAGGAATATCATTACAAAATCCACTAAGAATAAAAACTTTTACAATACAAGGCGCATAAGAAAGATACAATGGCTAATAATTAGAACTCCAAAAGAAAGCTCCACTGCATATTCCTGCTCCTACACTACTACTGTCTAGCGTCACCTGCACACATCAATCGTGCATAAGCTTATAGAAAACTTAGAGGGCAGTGTAAGTGTGTGTAGGATAGGTGCCATGAATACAATATCAGAGTATGCGGAATGTGCGACAAGATCATGAATACCAACAGCCGTAGCAAGGTTATGCAAATGCATGGCAAGAATACCATCTGCTAACCAAAGGCTATGCAACTCAATGAAAAATACCATCATCCATCCTAAGGCTAAGCAATGAGGGCCTATATAGCCAAGTGTCAAATGCAATGTGTAATAAAATCATGCCAATCCTCATATCAAGTCCACATATTAGTACAGTTCCTCTCTGAAAAATCACCGTGGTCAAGTACACTCCACATAAACTGCCGCCACCCTTGCCGCGCTGCCCAGCGAGCATAAGAGACCTCACTACCCGCTTGTGAATAGCCAATCACCAATAAGGCTCGACAGTAGCAGACCCATTTACTAGCTGGTCAAACTCAACCTAACATAAATGCCCCCTCACTCGGGCTGATAAGGGCACACCCCTTTCCAACCGATCACGATACAGTGAGAGACATGGCTTAATGATAAAGGCACCGACACTCATATTTTTCACTCGGTCTTGATGTTGGAGCATCTCCTGGTACTATAAAGGTTCTGAGACTTTCACCTAAAGACATCCTACGTGCCCACAGTGCTCAAACTAATATTTTTGGTATCCAAATCTGGCCATCCATGATATGCATGTGGAAGCTATGACCCTGATGAAGCTAGGGCGAATATCAACCGTGTTATACAATGTCAGATGCATGAATCACACAAATCAATCATGCATCAGTCCTGTGCATACAGAGCGCTTAAGAGGTGTTACTCCATCACTCAAGGAGTCCCATAACAGTCTGCCCAATGGTATAAACCATGACCAATCACATCTCAACCAAGCACACACATGATGCATATGGGAATGGGTCATGAAGATAACTATGTATGCATTAGAAGATGTTGTACTCTCCTCCTAATAAGATCAGGTCTAAGTACACATGGGGATGACTCATAAAAAAGAACTAAGTACATCATGCAGCGAAGTTATACTCTCCTCTCAACAGGGTAGCGTCTAGGTACTTAGACAATTTTACATAGAATAGAAAGAGCACAACTACTAGTGGAGGCCCAACAATTTGGGGTAGCCCACAAAGACTAAGAAAGCAATACTATGGGCCTAAAATGATAAGAATGGGCCTAACAAAGGGTCTAAGGTGGACATTCAACCACCAGTAGATGAGAATGAGCTTAATAAATGGGCCTAAAGGGGTCCACAATGAGGATATTTAACCACCATTGTCCCCTGGAAGGCGGCCCAACATAGATTCTACCTAAAGCAAGGCCCAGGGCCCAAGTACTACCTTAAAAATAAAATGGGCAGCAATACATATATATCATATCACATAATGGGCCCTAAGAAAATGGCCCAAAAACCTCACACAACATCATGGGCCCAAAAAGGCAAACTATAGCCCAAGAACCATGGCCACCAAATTCATGCATTATGTTGGACCTAGTGGGCAGCCCATAAGCCTAAGTACATAGGCAAAAATATATCCAAGTTGGGTCAAATGGGCCCTTCAATATCAGCCCAAATCTGGGTAAAATAGGTGGGCAATCAAGGACCCAATCACACATACAATTCAGCCCACCAAGTCCAGCATAATGTGAAAACAGTCCATACACAAGGACTGGGCCAAGGATAGACGTCCCAGCCCATCTGGGCCTGCTGGACATCCTAAAAATCTAGACTATGTTGGGTCCTCATAAATTAACTAAAGGTGGGCCTCATAAGGCACTAATTAAACCCAAAAATCTCAAGAATAAAGGCATAATGTATGTACACAAGTCTCTCCATTTGGTGGACCTCACAGCTTCACAACTTTCAGCTATATAAAAAATATTCTAAGGCCCCTTGCTGGACTTTCAGCCCACATAACTTCCTAGGCCTGCTGAAGTCCAACTGATAGTAAAACTGAGTGCACATTAATCTTATGATGGCCAATAATAATCACAGAGGGCCCCACCAGATGGAGGGTGAAGATACAACACATAAATTAAGTGGGCCTGCTGTTGGACCAACAGCAGCCCAAAATACTGGGCGTCACACATGGGCTGGGTGTCTAATGGCTTGGATGGCCTGCCCCAAAACAACACCAAGATGGGCCCCACTTGTGGACATCCCACCAAGGGATGGTCCCCATCTAAGTGAGCCACACATAGGGGAGGACGACCTGGATAAAACATACATTAAGGTGGGCCACAAGGAGGACGGGCAGCCCATTGTTAAACGTCAGCCCAGCTGGACGTCCAGCGGTTGGGCTGCTAGCCCAACTCCCAAATGGCTCGAAAATAGGTGGTCCTGATGGCCCCCAAGCACATGAGGAGGGTCTCAACATGATGGACCACAAAATGGGTAAGAGGGGAGGCCTCAATCTCATATATACATGAGTTACAAAAATGGACAACAAGGTCCAGAAATAAAATTCTGTAGGAAAAAAAATATTGTTGTCCCTGCATGGAACATCCAATGAAGTGGGCCCAGGCCCACCCAAAAGAGGGAAAAAGGGGTGGTGATCATGCTCCTATCATAGTACAGCAAGGTGGGGTCCACAAAATTGACCCATCATCCCCAAAAATCAGCTAATACATGTGTTTTCCCTCCAATAAGCATGGCTGGATGGTCCAGAATTTTGGACCGTCCCGCCCTTGGATGTGCTCCATTGGTTGTCCATTCATGGACAATTGGAGGTGGGATTTAACATACATCAAGGTGGGATCCACACCTCTAAGAATCATCTCTTAATAGGGGTAAAAACATGCCTACAATAAGTCCAATCTTCCATGCCATGATCAATGAAAAATAACACAGAAAACAGTCCAGAAATTTTCTCGACAACAAGATATAATTGGACACATCAGTCCATAACTACTGAATAAAGGGAAAATACTCCACAAAAATGGTGATATGGTCCACCTTAGTGGGTCCCACAAACATCCAGACCAAAACCCCTTCTCAAAACCCCTTGCATCCAGACCAATGTCCAGGAAATGGACAGCAAGGGGCGTCCCACCTTGTTGGACGGTCTGGACATTTCAGGGCCTCTAAGTGTGCCAGACACACATCAAAAATCAATAATAGAGAAAGGAGAAAGGAAATTCGGCCATAGGAGAGGAGGGGCTCCGCTACTATTAAGGCCCTGTCCATCATCACAACCATATAACATTCATTAAATCAAGATGCAAGCTAGATCTTACACATGTATGGATCTAGAAATCGAATCTGAGGTGGGGATGCCATCCCCACCAACGATCTAGGGTCTAGATGACCCCATAAGCTATGGATCAAAGAAAAATTACCATGATGGGGTCCATGGAGAATGACCTCATCTATTGAACATGCATGCATAAGGTGGGCCATTGGCCACACCCATGGAGACGTGGGGGACCTCCACAATCAATTGATGGGCCTCACAAGCTCTTATGAAGAAAATAAAGAAGATCCAAGAAGAAAAATATGAAAACTACTCTAAATGCTCACCCACCTCACAAGAATTCCTACTTTCTCCTATCACAAAGCTCCTCTAGCTCTAAGGGATAGAGATCAATGGTTGAGATTGAGTTTTAGGGGTTAGATTTAGGGGGAAATGAGAGAAAAGAGGGCTAGAATTTGCTAGAATGGTGGATATTTTTCTCTCTTGCAAATGGAGAAGAAGATAGGAAAATGAAGAGAAATTAGAGAGAGGGAGAGAGATGTAGCAAGTGAATAATTAGTTTTTTGAAAAGAGGGGTTATAATTACACATGGGATAAGGTGTTGTTATGATGAGTTTGGGAGAAAGAACTCATGTGTGCTGGGGGCTAGGGATCTAGTCTAGCTAGGCTAGTTAGGCCATCATGGAATGGATGATGTCATGCTTCCTAGGGTGGCGTGCACACATGCTAGGTGGGTCTCACCAACATGATCAAGGGTCCAAATAAAGCAAGCCCTACAACTTTTGATGTACATATCGAAATTACGCACAAGACGAGTCGTTGGAACCATGGCACTGACGAGTTCGCAAAGGTATAAGTTTCTGGTCGATCCGGGTCGGATTTATAGGATGGGATTTAAGGATGATCGCAAATGCTACCTATAGGTTGCAGGGCACCGAAATTCGACCGGTAGGACCGTAGGACCTAACGAAACAAAATGGATACTTGGTTAAGGGTCTGACACCATACATAACATTTCATAACAGTTTTCCATAACATATTACATGACATGCATTCTCCAACCAACTCTCCCCCTTTTTGTCACAAGTTGACAAAGGAAGAACAACAAGTTTGATAGACAATGAATATTAAGAAGAAACATAACATATAGCTATGAAATAAGTGGAGTAGGAATTAAGCATATGAAGTAGCAAATGTCAGGAAAGCAAATGACATTAAAGTGTTTAGGGAGTCTAAAGGAAAAAATCATCCAAGCACCATCACAAAAGTAAAGTTTAAAGTTTCCATATCCATAAAAATAAGTTCCACTAAAAGGAGCAGGCATTGACGGGTCAATTTGATTCATACTCCGATTTATGCAATGAAAGTACTTCTTCATGTACTTCAATGAAGACTTATGAGATCGAACCATATTTTCCTGAGATATATGCACTGCTTCAACCTTCTCCTCCAGAGATTTGAGACGCTCATCTACCTGGGAGGGCTGGTAGTCAGGATCTTCTGAATCATCGGATTCTTCCAATTCATCAAAAATATCATCTATGGTTGTGTCTTCAGGTTGTTGTTCTTCTTCCTCTTCTTCACTTTGACCAGGAAAAGGTTTCAAGTTCATCTTATTCAGATTAGAATTATTGAAAGGGAGTTCGAAGTCCGGTGCCTCAGACATTGGAATATGAACATTACAGTGCAATGCGAGGCATGTCATAAGATATGCAAAAGGAGTCGAGCCATGCTTGGGATGCAAGCGATACTGAATAATGATGTAACAGATTAATGAAGGAAGACAAATGCATATGTCCGACACAACAGAATTAAAAAATTGAACCATAAAGGGAGTAAGATCAGACTTATTCCCTGATCGAGGATAGACATTGAAAGTAAAAATTCTATGTAAGACTCTATACTTAGGGAGCATTTGGTTTGCAAGGAGGGCATTACCTGATTTCCATTCGACATTATAGCGATACAAGTTACATGTTATCGCTTACTTCTCAGTATTGGACATTTTGTCAGTTAAAGCGACAATAGAATGCCATCGTCCGCAACTATAATTTTCATCAACACTGAAATAATGTACCAAGGAACTGTGAATGTCCCTTCAACAAATTTAATCATGAATGTTAGATCATCAAGGGATACATCACATATCGATGCATACATTCCTTATGCAATAAAGTGGGAAGCCATTCCACCCCAACCCAAAATGCCTTCCCAACCGACTTCGGTGAGAATGGGAATAAGACCAAAGGAAGAAATATGATCAAGATTAACTGATCTCTCGATAATAATATCCATTGTGTGAAAATTCCTAACGTGCTTTGATTCTTCTTCGGGGACTCGTAGGGTTCTCACACTAAGTGGAGTCAACCTATATAATGAGCTAGGACGACTTTTGCGTGCTACCATTTTCTTTGTTCGAACCTCTATTATGGTTAGCACAAGATAGAAATCAAAGAAAGTGAAAGGAATGAAACTAGATCAGTTTTTGAAGAAAACTCACCTCAAAGTGGGTTTCAAATCAAGAATACAACACCCAAAAGATATTTACTAGCAATGATTTACCAAATACTAGAAGGAAATTGGAAGAAAAATACTTGCAAGCAAGAATGGATGATGGGTTAGTCGAGGAAGAAGAAAAATGAATAGAAAAGTGATTTTTCTCCCTTTCTAGGTGAAAATGCGTGATCTTCGAATGGTCGAGTATGTGCTCGACTAGTCAAAAAATTCAACTGGTCGAGTATGTACTTCGACTGGTCAAAAATCATAAAATTTTAAATTATTTTTTTACTTATTTTTTTTTAAATTTTATCATTATTAACATTTTATGCATTTAATAAAAATAAACATAAACAAACAATGCATAAAAATAAACAAGATAATTATTTAACAATTCACAAACCAATATCATGCTTTAAGTTAGAAAATTTATTTTTGTTAAACGGCTTGGTTAGTATGTCTGTAAGTTGCTTCTCAGTTTGAATGTATTCAAGCATGATAGACTTGTCTTCAATTAATTCTCGAATATAATGGTATCGAATATCAATATGTTTCATATGAGAATGTTGAATTGGATTTTTTGAATTATTAATTGTGCTTGAATTATTGCAGTACAGAGTCATTGTATCTTGCGTAATTCTGTAATCAGCTAACATTCTTTTCATCTAAATTAGCTGAGTGCAAGAATTTCTAGTTGTAATGTATTAAGCCTCATCTGTAGGAAAGATACTAAGTTTTGTTTCTTGCTGAGCTAAGATACTAAGTGGTTTCCTATGTAGAAACATCCACCACTGGTAGATTTTCTATCATTAATATTTCATGCCCAGTCTGCATCAGTATATCTGGCAATTTGTACAGACGTGTCATGCAGATACCATAGTCCTAAGTTAGCAAAACTTATGACATATTTGATTATCTGTTTAATAATAATTAAACGTGATTCTTTAGGATTAGATTGATATCTAGCATATATTCCAACACTAAAAGCAATATTAGGCCTACCAGTAGTTAAGTATAGAAGACTACTAATTATGCTATGGTATAGATGAGAGTCTACACTTTTACCTGATTCATCCTTTGAGAGTTTAAGAGTCGTACTCATTGGAGTCTCGAAATTTTTTCCATTCTCAAACCCAAACCTTTTTACAAGGTTCAAGGCATATTTGGTCCATGAGATGAATATACAATCTTCAAGTTGTTTAACTTGTAATCCAAGGAAATAGTTTAGTTCGCTGACCATTCTCATTTCAAACTTGTATTTCATTAGATCTACAAACTCAATAGATAAGTTAGTATAAGTATATCCATAAATGATATCATCAACATAGATCTGAACTATCAATATATGATCGTTATATTTCTTGACAAATAAGGTTTTATCAACACTACCCATAATAAAATTATGACTAAGTAAAAATTTATTCAATTTTTCCTAACATGCCCTGGGAGCTTGTTTCAAACCATAAAAAGCCTTGTTAAGACGGGATGTTCACAACCCCAAGTATAGGGTCACGATGTAGTAATAGTCTGAGTGAGACCGAGGTTGAATCCACATGGACTAATCTTGTACGTTTCTGAAAGTAATTAGAACTAGAAGAAGAAGAAGATCTAAATCTGAATTCTAGAATAATTGGAAGTGATTGTGAATAAAGTTAAATTTGTTACGCCCCAAACTCGGAAACCGGGCTCGCAAAATTCCTGATCACCGAATCCGGCACCGATAGCCTCCGTAATACCCCATTCTCGACTCTCGGCACCCATATACTAGATTCTAATCCTAGGATTCTACAAGGAGGATTTTTAAGCATGAACTTATTCTATAACAAGCATAACCATAAACATAACCCATAAACAATAACCAAGACACCATCACACAATCCACTATGATAAAAAAAACTTTAAGGTACAATAGGTACAATGAACATAAAGGGAAATACAATGATGATAATATTAAAATCTAGAAACTCTGTCGCACGCTTCTGCCTCAACTTGATCACATCCTATCGTCACCTGCACACATCTATCATGCATAAGCTTATAAAAAGCTTAAAGGGTGGTGTACATGTGTGCGCAAGATAAGTGCTAAGCACACAAATATCAGTGTAAACAGAATACTGGTAAGGCTATAAGTCATTCAATTTCAGAGTAAAGTGGAAACATGCCGGTAAGTCTATAAATATTGTCAGCCTTATCCAGGCTATGTGATGCAAAACATAATAAGTCAATGTCATATACTGAGAAAGTAATGTACATCGGTTATGCAATGCAGAGACATAATGAGCCACATATCGGATGCCGAGGATACAATACAATATGCAATTCGGAAGAGCTACGAATACATTAGCCTCATCTAGGTCATATAAATGTAAAAAAAAAACATAGCAACCCAAAATGCCATATGCCGCGGATGTAATACAATATGCGGTGTGAATGAAATGACCAAGCTGAAATGTGGATTCGGGATGATAGTACATAGTATCGCAAGCTATGGGGTCCATCACAAGGGACTTCTATGCAAACCAGTCCCATACCTAAATTTGAATAGTTAGACACAATGTGGTAAACTCCTGATCTCAGGTTAGTCGTGCGCCTAACCGAAATCCTGGCCACTGCGAAGGTACACATGATGACTTGATTGCGCACCACCAGCTCATGTGGATAGTGAATGAATGAATGAGTATGCATCTCGTGTTGAATAAGTCCACATATTAGTACCGTACATCTCTGGGATCATCACTGGGGTCTAGTACACTCTACGTTAGCTTGTCGCCCCATCAAGTGCACAATACAACTGGGTAAGTGGAAGAGACCTCACTACCCGCCTACTAATATCGGCCCGACTCATCAATACCGGACCCATTTATAAGCTGGTTAGACTCAGCCTAATATTGCCTACTCCCTTAAGCGGGTAAGGCAACACCCCTTCCCAACCAACCATGACACGGTTGGAGATGCGGCCTAATGGTATACGGCCCTCCTACACTCATATATATCCACTCAGTCTAGACGATGGCGCGTCTCTTGGCCACAAAGGTTTAAGAATTTTCACCTAGGGACATCTATGATGCCCGTATGCTAGAATCAAACATTTTTGGTGTCCCATCTGGCCATCCATAGCATGCCTATGGAGGCCATGGACTTGATGTCGATAGGGCATACGGTGGTCATATCACAAAATGCAAGATGCATGAGTCACACAGTCCAATCATGCATTAATCCTGCGCATACCATGCGCTCATGTGAGATAACCTCCGCCTCTCAGGGAGTCTCGTAACAACCTGCCCAATGACATATGCAATGGTCAACTATATCTCATAACAAATATGTAGATGACGCGTATGGGCATGAATCATGATGTTATACTCGTAATCGGTATCGACAACCAACACTTATAATCAGCCTCGACAATTGGAATCAGCCTCGATAATCGGAGTCAGCCTCGACAATCGAAATCAGCTTTAACAATCAAAATCAGCCTCAAAAATCGGAATTGACCTCGACAATAGGAATCGGCCTCGACAATCGAAATCAGCCTCGATAATCAGCCTCAACAATCAGAATCGACCTAAAAAATTGGAATCGACCTCGACAACAGGAATCGGCCTCAACAATCGAAATCAGCCTCGATAATCAGCCTCGACAATCGGAATCGACCTCAACAATCGGCCTAACAAAGGGCCTAAGGGAAGGTCATAACGTGGACAGTTAACCATCATTGCCCATCAATGTGGACATTTAACCAACATTGCTCCTAAGGAGTGGCCTTCATAGGGCTAAACATATAGTGGGCCCATGGCCTCACACAATGGCCTAATGTACATTACCATGGGCCTCACTCATGGGCCACATATGCATCATAATGGGCCTCGCCAAATGGGTCACAAATACATCATAATGGGCCCCATATTCGGGCCTCAAATACATCACAATGAGTCTCATCACTTGGGTCGTGTACACATCTCATCGAACCTCAAACATGGGCCTCATATACAACAGGTGGGCCTCACACACATCAGTGGGCCTCACACATACATAGTGAGCCTAATACATCAAATCGGCCACATCATGTGGGCTCAAATACATCAAATGGGCTTTGCACATCATAATGGGCCTCATGTTGGGCCTACACATACATCAAACGGGCCTCATATATAAACAAGTTGGCCTCATTATAGCAGCAAATGGGCCTAATGGTCCTTAAAGGCTCAGGTAACAAATACATCTCGATGGGTCCCACCATCGAGCGTTCTAGACGGTGGATAAAACACAAATCTCAAGGTGGGACCCCACGTCCATCAGCTGGACGGCTTAGATGTAACATATACATCACGTGGGATCCATGACAGTGTGGATTACAACCCATCCATTAAGGTGAGGTCCCACAACTGGGCAATGGACGATGTGGATACAAGATACATATATCAGGTGGGTCCCACCATCCTGCAACGGACAGTGGACACCACATATGCACATACATCAATGTGGATTCCACATGAGGCCCACCACATATGTCACCTATATATATATAAATACAACAACGTGGTCCCACATGGGACCCACCACATATATAATACACACACACATATATTATTATAAAAATTTATTTACCCTTTTAAGAGGACAACAACCTCCAGGCATTGTCCATGTAAATCAGCACCGTCCATACATTGTCCATGTAAATTAGCACTGTCCATACATTATCTATGTAAATCAGCACTATCCATACATTGTCCAACACTATCCAAACACTCTGGATAGTGTGGATATGAAACATACATCGAGGTGGGGTCCACTGCATCATCCAAAGGTGGTTTACCACCGTCAAGACATTATAGACGGTGTGGATCAAAATATACATCATGGCTGGCCCCATAGCACTTGCTGACATTATATACAGCAGGTATATAGGTGGGGTCCACATACATGGATGGTGTTGACAAACACAGGCATCATGTGGGGCCTCGTCCAGATGGATGGATGGTGTGGATGAAACCCATACAGCCAAGGTGGGACCCATAAAACTTGCTGACATCAGTACAGTAGCAAAATAGCTAGTGTATGCATACACCAGCCAATCCCCTTCACAGGTGGGTCCCACGTGGGGCCCACCATAACATTTATTTTCATCCAATCTGTTAATAAGGTCACAAGGACCTGAATAAAGGGGAAAAACAAATTTTATATGGATCCAGAACTTTTGTGACCCAAAAAGGGTATCAATGGTAGACGTTCAATCTCGTGCTGCTTTTGTAGTGTGGTCCAGTTGATAGATGGACGGTGTGGATCACAAATGCATCACGGTGTTCCCCACATAGGTGTCAGATGGACGGCATGGAACAACACATCCATCATCGGGGTGGCCCACTATAGCACCGTCCAACAGTCTAGCACCATCCAGACAGTCTGGATGGTGTGGATGAAACACATAAATCATGTGGGCTCCACCGTCCCAGCTGGACGGCTGGATGAACCATAAAAATCAGATGGGCCACACGGTCATCACAAAAGAGATAGAGAGAGAGGGAGAGAGAAATCAGAGTAGCAGAGGGGCCCCACCACTATGGGCCCCTCTCTATCCAATGCATTCATCAAGATGGGTCTCACCATTAGTGGGCCCTTAAATCACAAAATAAAATCACCCACCATCGATCTCCTCTTTCTTCTTCCGCCAATGCAATCTAGAGCTCCAAGGGGTGCGATTCAACGGTCGAGATGATCTTTGGATGGTGGAGATGGGAGGTAGGAAGGTAGGCCACACTAGCTTCTCTCCCATGGATGTCCACATCTCTCATGGTTGCTTGGAGGATGGAGTTTGAAATGAGAGAGAGATGAGAGAGAGAGAGAGGTGATGTAAGAGGGTGATGGGTGAAAAGGTGAGTGATGGGAGTGTACTTGACATGTATG
Organism: Magnolia sinica; assembly: GCF_029962835.1. NCBI lineage: Eukaryota > Viridiplantae > Streptophyta > Magnoliopsida > Magnoliales > Magnoliaceae > Magnolia > Magnolia sinica. The sequence goes on from NC_080580.1 coordinate 46,000,892, forward strand.
AGTTATAAGAGAAAGAGTTGACTTTGGGGTTGCTTTTGGGGATGGGACATGTACTTAACATTTGATGTGATTGATGGGACATTCTCTTAGGTTTAGCAAATGCGTAGGGTTTTCCTTGAACTAAACGCGGGCCCACATCTCCTGGCCCGAGTATCACCCTGGCGCGCGAGACGTGGCGACGGCGTGGTCGCAAGGATACATGTCTCGGGTCAAGCCGACTCAGGAATGTGGGATATGACTCAGGATCATGCGTAAATGCTAGTTACAGATCGCGGCTCACCGGAATTCGACCGGGAGGACTGTGGAAGCCTAAGGAACGGTAAGGTCTAGGATACGGGTCTTACAAACTTAAACTTGTGAATTTAAAGTGGGAACTAGGGTGCCAAGGATCCACTTGTAGCTATTAAGATGCTACCTTGATTCAAGAGATCCAACTGGAGTCCGTGTCCTATCTTATCCAGTTAGAGAAAGAGATAGTCAAATCTTAACTTCTCATTGATCTAACCTCAATGGAGGAGAATTGTGGAGATTAGAAGGGATTCCATTACCCAACCATGCCCAGGAGACAATGGTAAACAACAGGATTTACCAATCCAGCAATATCAAATAGGAAAAGAAGATATTCAAAGCTATCACGACGTCTATTGTAATTTCAGTCACAACAAACCATAGAAAACTGAAAATATTCCTTAAAATCAACTAGAAATAATAAAGTTCAACATAAACATGAATCAAAACAAAGTAAACATCCCAATCACACTACAAGCTTCACCTCTTAGCCCTAACTAAGAGGTTTAGCCAACCATAGAAATGATTGAACTAAGAACTCTTAAACAAAGTATAAAAATAACTAAGGAAGAAGAAGAAACACTCTTGGCCGTAGCTCTCTACCCTTTAGCTCCACTCCTTAAACCCTATATGATACCTAGGAACGTCCTAGAGACTCTTATTTATAGTTGTGAAGTCCAATCTTATGCACTGCCTAAGAATTTTCAAAAACCACCTTGAATTTACACACTTTGCATAAGCCTCGCGTTACACTTCGGTCAAACCGAAGTCGTGTCTGAAATTTTTGTGTAGAGTATTTAACTTAAACTGACTCCAACCGAAGTTGGCTTCAGTCGGACCGAAGTTAGCTCTGGTCAGACCGAATTAAGCTTGAAAATCCTGATTTCTTGCTGGACAGTTTTCTGTGATTTCGGTTGGATCGAAGTTGGCTCAAGTCAGATCGAAGTTGGCTTAGGTCGGACCGAATGACAGTTTGAAAATCATGATTTGTGCTAGACTGTTTTGTGCACTTTCGGTCGGACCAAAGTTGGTTCAGGTCGGACCGAACTATCTGTTTTTTCTTCTGTTAGACTTGTGCTTTTACTAATCTTTTCTCCATCCTTTGCACTTGGTTTTCTTGGATCTTGAGGTATTGAAATCTTCAATCTTGGTCTCCTAAAATTCACTCTCTGCTTTGGTGATACTTGAGCATGAAATCCATGCTTTTAGCATTCTTTTCAATCCTAGCTCTCAAATTCACCTTGTAACACAAACATGTATAAAATATACCATTAAACATTATCATCTTCATAAAACCAAGATATAAATGGAGGAAAATATGCAATATTTGACACTCAACACGGTAGACATGATTTGGAAGTTTGGGATCTTCAAAACCCTATTGTTGTTCATCATATACTTCCTCATACAAATCACCATTTAAAAACATACTTTGAACATCCATTTGATAAATTTTGAATTTTTTATGATATGTAATTGAAATAAATACCTCATGGATTCGAGGCATGCAACTGGTGCAAAGGTTTCATCGTAATCAATACTCTATTTGAGTGTACCCTTGTACAATCAGTCATGCCTTATTTCTAATAATATTCTCTATTTCATCAGTTTTATTCTTAAAAATCTATTTGGTTCCAATCACATATTTATTAGTAGGTTTGGAAACCAAGTACCATATATCATTTCTAATAAATTGATTTAATTCTTATTGCATAGCATTTATCCAACTTTCATCAACAAGTGCTTAATTTATAATACCTGGTTCAATTTGGGAAGTGAAGCAGACATAATTGCATATATTTTCTAGTTGTCTTCTTGTCTAAACACTAGTACGAGGGTTACAAAGTATTTGATTAGTCGGATGGTCTTTGACTAATCTTGTCTCAGTATTGACTGATTTAGATGAAGAGTCAGTTATATTAGTCACATTGACTTCATCATCATCTTGATTAGGATTGGGTATGATTTGCTGATCATATATCACAACATTTATAGATTCTTGAATCACCCCAGTTCTTTTATCAAGAACTCGGTATGCCCGTCTATTTAGAGCATAACCTAAAAATATTCCCTCATCGCTCTTGGCTTCAAATTTTTTCAAATTTTCTCGGTTGCATAATATAAAACATTTGCTTTCAAAAATTTAAAAATATTTAACTGTGAGCTTTTTATTAAACCATAATTCATAAGCTGTTTTGTTTTTAGCTTTTATAATATAAACATGATTTATAATATAGTATGTAGTACTAATAGCTTCATAATTTTTTTTAGTAAATTCATGTCATTTAGCATTACACTAGCCATTTCTTATAGAATTATATTTTTTCTTTCAAAAATTCCATTTTTTTAAGGTGTTTTAGGAGTAGAGAATTCATGCGATATACCATGATCAGTTCAATACTTCTTAAAATTGTTATTCTCAAATTCGGTACCATGATCACTTTTAATTTTAACCATAGATATCTCTTTTTTAGTTTGGATATATTTTAAAATTTTTCTGACTTCATCAGGAGTATTTGAGTTTTCTCTTAAAAAGGCTACCCATGTAATTTAGTTTAGTCTTCAACAATGACTAGAAAATACTTCTTTTCACCTCTATTCTCTGTTCTAGTTGGTCCAAATAAATTCATGTGGAGTAGTTCTAGAGGTTTAGTCATGGCTAAGGAGTTCACTTTCTTGTGACTACTCCTGATCTGTTTGCCGATTTGACATGCACCATAGACTTTTTCTATCTTTTTCAGCTTGGGTAAGCCATGTAAGTGATCTCTTTTGCTCAATTTATATAAATCTCTATAGATCACATGTCAAAGACATTTATGCCATAGTTCAGTCTCGTTTGTTTGGACCATGTAACATGAATGGTTTGTTAAGGAAGAGTTATCAATTATATAGCAATTTTCAGATGTTCTGCGACCATTTAATATTAAACTACCTTTCTCATTCATAATCACACATCCATGATATAAAAATTTTACACTGTGTTTATTATCATAGATATAAAATATGCTCAAAAGATTATGTTTTAATCCTTCAACATGAAGCACATTTTCAAAGAGAGGCAAGTTAGGAAGTTGTACATTACCTTGGCCTATTATTTTTTAATTGTTTCCATCTCCGAAAGTGACTGAGCCGCCATTTACTTCTTTGATATTAGTGAATGTCGCCTTGTCACCTGTCATGTGTCTCAAACATCCACTATCCAGGTACCATCTTGAGTGGTTAATGGCTTTAAAAGTTGTGTGGGCTACAAGACACTTAACCTTTGGAACCCATTTCAATACGATTCTAGGTTTAGGAGTATCTCTTGATTTTCGCTGTATTTGGGAGTTAGTATTTCTCCTTTTTTTATGAACTCAAATTTCATCTAAGTTGGATTTCAAAAGCTCTTTAAGAAAGTCCATAATTTTTCAGCCAAGGGTGGTTTATTATTCCTCTGATGTTTATAGCTGATAGCATTATTATTTATTTTAGAGACTTGAAACTGTTTTGAATTTTTGAAATCATTATGATTTGAATCTCTTAAAGTCTTTCCTTTAGAGTTCGAGGATTCTCCTTTTATAAAATTAGGAGCTGAATCCTTGGTCTTCAAAGAGTTATTTTTAATATAACCCAAACTAGACTTCTCACCACATCGCCTCGATGAGGTTAACAATTTTTCAAGCTTTTAGTCACCAATGGCATATTTCCAAGTGTCCTTTGAACTCAGAAGGGAAGAAATTCAAGTTTTAGTTTCTCATTTTCTGTTTTGAGTTTTTACAATTCAGAAGATTTAAAACTTAAATCTTTTTTTTTTTTTGGCAAAAGAATCAGAAAAATAAGATTTTTCTAAAACTGCTTTTTTAAGTTCTTCTTTTAGTTTAGCATATTTTTCTTTTTGAATTTTTAACTTGACAGCAATTTTACAACTCTCTCTGTATAGTGCATTATAGGAATCTTGAAGATCGTCTTCATTTTCATTTTCATGTTCAAGGTCACTTCTAAGATTTTCATAGTCAAACATATTGCAGCTATCTGAAGAAGTGACTTTGGCTATCGCCATAAAGGCTTTCATATCATTTGCATTTTCTTGGTCAAATTCATCAGATTCAGAAGTAGTTTTAGAATGAAATGATTCATCCCAAGTAGCTATCATGCTCTTTCTTTTCGATTAATCCTTTTTAGGACATTTATTAGCCAAGTGCCCATATTCATAACAATTGAAACATTAATTGTCTTTTGTTTTAGATTTCCAAGAATTAGATTTTCCTTTTCTTTTATCATATGGTTTTTGAAAATCAGTTCTTTTCTTTTTTTTTAAAAAAAATTCTATAAAATTTCTTTGCTAACATTGCCATATCATCTTCATTTTCTTCAAAATCAGAATTAGTATTACTTTCTTTTGAGTTAGATTTAGAAGATTTAAGAGCAATGGACATAGATTTATGAGCCTTAAAATTCAACTCATAAGTTTGAAGAGAACCAAGTAACTCAACTTTCATAACATTAACATCCCTTAACTACTGCATAACAGTAACCTTAGAATTGAACCTATCAGGAAGTGATCGCGGTATTTTTGTGCAAACCTTACTTTCAGGGATTCTATCTCCTAGAACCCACATGGAATTCACTGTGTCATTCAGTTTTGTATAGAAGTCCATTGAAGATTCATTTTCTTCCATACAGATCTCCTTAAATCTGGTTGTGAGAATTTGAATTTTTGATTTCTTAACAATAGTGGTTCCTTCATGTGTCATTTTGAGAATGTCCCATGCTTGCTTAGTTGTATCACATGAAATAATTCTTTTGAATTCATCAGGCGATAGAGTGCAAGTTATGGCATGTAAGGCTTTTACATTAGCGCTGCTTTCACTTTTCTAACCAGCAGACCATCAATAAAATGTAGTTTCTCTTATAGATTTGGTTCCATCATCAACTACTACTTCAGTCATAGGAGGGGTCCATTTAGTCACAGTGGCTTGCCACACACTTTCATCCAAGGATTTGAGAAAAATTATCATCTTGGCATTCCAATATGAATAATTAGAGCCATCAAAAGGAGGTGGCCTGGTAATGGACAAACTGTCAAAATTTGACATAATAAAGCATTGGATCTAACTCAAGGAGTTTAATTCAAAAAATAAAATAAAATAGAGCAACCCTCTCTATTAGCACTTGAAAAGGAGAACTTAAGAAGTCCTAGAGGGGGGTGAATAGGACTATGCCAAATAATCGAACTAAGTGATAAATTTGTAAATAAATTAGAGATCTCAATTGCTTAAGTATTGAAACATTGATTCCAAATAATTCGTAGGACAACCTTCACTTAAAGTTTAGGCAGGACAACATTATTTCATGAGTTTCTTTAAATAAAAAATCCAAACTTTATAAGAGTAAATATTACAATCATTCACCACTTTAATTGAAATGAAAATACAACCATTAACCACATAAAAATTAGAAGCATTCACCATATAACACACATAATTATAGTGGTTTAGCGTGTCAACAACTGTTCTAAAACAGCCACACCTACTCCACTGCCAAAATTACTCTTCACATAATCTTGACTTTCACTATGAAAAAGGTTTTCTCAAGGTCTCCTTAAAACCTGATACAGTTCTTGTGATTTTACCGGGCTAGCACAATCAAACCCCTCACTAAGATTTTTAGGTTATCTCAGACAAAACCTACACTAAGATTTTTTGTCTATCTCAAAAAAAAAAAAAAGAATTGAAGGTATACTTATCTTCACCGTAGAAGACGTATCAGAAGATGTAGCTGAAGAACCACTTTCTTGAATGTTAATTGTTCAATGTTTAGTCAAATGGAAAAGGGTCCAGGGTTCTATTGATTTTAATTAAGTTCAAACCAATGGCTACTTGAGTTAATTCTATTAAATCTCAAAAGAAGAGTAGAGTTTATCTCTTTAGAATCAGAATGAAAAGATTAGAGATTAAGGGAATCAAACAAAACTTATAAATAAACTTTATAAATATTGTTCAATAGCTTGCTGATAACTCAAGCTTCTCTATCTCTTGCAGAAGGATTTTGATAATTAACTTCGATATTTCGGATTGAGATAGGAACTCAATTTATAGGCAAAGAAGTTGAATCTATGACTAGCCCGAGGCAGTCTTTGACTAGTTAAAGAGGACCGAATTCGATTCAATGGATTTCAGATTACGCGGGATAAGATCTATCCAAACTTCGACTAGCCCAAGGACCAGTTTGACTAGTCGAAGAGCTCTGTTCGACTAGTTGAATTTGGTCTTCGACTAGTCGAAGATCCGAAAATCTGAAAAGTTATTGTTGCTAGACTTCGAGTCGAATTATCTCAGGCTAGTTGAAGGTCAAGCTTCGACTAGTCGAACCAAAAATTTGACCAGTTGAATTTGCAACCAAAAAACAGTTTTGCTTTAACTTGAACTTGGACTAGCAAAAAAAAATTTAGACTAGTCGAACTAAACCTTAGGCCGGTCGAATTCCAAGCAAACACAAGTATAAAAACCAATTTAAATAAATTTTCAAAGCACTTAATCCTAAGGCCTTTCTAGGGTTTTATACTACTTGAGATATGTGAAATATCTGAACTTCTTTATCTTCAACTTGATTACAGACTTCATTTTAACTTTTGAGCTTGATCTTATACTTGAATATCAGTTGATCTTTAGTTTGATATTCTCTCGAGAATGTACCAGACTTGAGCTTGATCTTCTCTTAATCTTGAGCTTGATCTTTTCTTAATCTTGGACCGGTCTTGAAGATATCTTATCAAGCTATTTTGACTATAAAAAATTTGACAACTAAAGTGTGCTTTAATCATTTTAACACTTACATACTGCAACCCTACACTTGGGGGAGAAGTGAACACAACCCCAAGTGCAAGGCTGCGATGTAGTAATTACTCAATGAGACCAAGGTCGTACCCATAGGGACTCACTTTTGTGTGATTTCTAGAATACGTTAGAACTAGAACTAAAATCTAAATTAATTACCAAAATCAAATTTAAATAGTAATATTGATGAAACTTATCAAGGATAAAATACTAGAGTGCCAAGGATCCACTTATAGTTTTCTTACTGTTACTTCAATTGATAAAAATAGATCACACAATTGAAATTGAAGTCCTATCCTCTCTAGCCAGATAATGGAGCAATCAAATCATTCATATACTTCAAAACATATTTGAACTTCATTGAATTGGTTTGTTGCGTGGGTACGCACAACACAATAAGAGTCAGAATCATTGCGCACCAAAGTGTTGTGTGCAGTGGGGCCTATGGCACAATATTCAAGTCCTTACACATGTGGATACCTATATATACCCCTCCCCTTCATTTGAGAGAGACACAAGAGATCAGAGCTCCTAAGAAGAAGACCTTTGACTACCAGTCCTCCCGACTTACGATTTTGTCAATCGCATCAATGCATTATCAACTCTAATTTGTAATGCGATTGTAATGGGACACATTAAAAGACCACCCCAACATGGTCATGATATTGACTGGAAAGAATCGGTGAAGTCGATAACCAATATTCACACCGACTGTCAAAGACCACCTGCCAGAGAAGATACTCCGTCTCCTTCTTTTTCAAAGAGGAAGTACCTGAAGAATAAAGATCAAGAGCTCCATGAGAAGATAAGGGAACATGGCAAGAAACGTCTACAGAATTCTTGGAATGGTGTGAGATTTAAATAGGATGTTATGAAGTTTAACAATCCTTTTAGAAAATAGATGGTCATCACCCCCTTGAACATACATCATCATCATTCGATTCTTCCGAGCAAACCAACTGACTAAATGACTTTGAATAGACTCATGTTCACTGCAGATTGGGTACAAAAAGAACTGCAGATCCTTGAAGGTACTTTATCAGCTAGAGGATCAAAGCAAAGGATAGGCGGTGTCCATCCTATGCAGTTTCTTGTACCATCTTATGGTCCTCACGTTCTATTTCCAAATCACTTCTATGAGACACTCCAATAGTGCTTTCGGGACCGCCGTTCCTTATAGGACAATAAAGAAGTTCACACTTAGGGATTTCTATCTTCTTACTCTCACAATCCTGATTGGGTACAAGCAATCTTGAAAGAACACGCCGTGACTCTAATAGAGATTACCTTTACAATGTCATAGAAGTTATATCTGAATACTTTTGCAAGGATACGATGGTATTGAAAGGCTTCTTGAATTATTGGTATCCAATCACCAATTCTTTCCATCTCCCAGTTGGCAAAGTTAATAGGTCAATTCTTTGATGAGTTTGTGCCAACTAACGAAGAATCTTCATAGTTTTCTCCCTCCATCTGAGAAGCTTCCATCTCATAAACAACTGTTGAATTATTCAAAGAATGGCCAAGTTTCTGGATATTCATAAGATATCCCCTCTCTAGTGGGTCGCACATTTCTCTAGAGGACTTCGATGAGTTTCATTTAGACTTCATTTTGTGATCCTTTCATTATATATGTGTGATATATATCCTGCATTTCTCACCGTATTCATCGTACTTTTATAGTTTTCGAAACTGCCAGTCGCAAGACATGATAAACCTTCGTCAGAGAATAAACGGTCACCTAGAGTATAGAACTCATAGTGAACTTGCGGCTTTCTTGGCCTATTGGCTCAGCCTGATTGTCCTTCCAAGTTCGAAATGGGCAGATGATGTTCGGCTCACATTATTCGTGGTTGCCTGGGATATGGCATAGAGTCACAAATATTCTCTAGCTCCACCCGTTCTTTGTTCCATATACAAGGCTCTTGGAGGAGCGGCAACTCATGTCAAAAGCCCCGCAGTTGGAGCATCTTCTACACATGCTCATTGGCATTACTTCACCAGATGGCTAGAAGTCTACTTCCCATGGACATTCAACACCCCAGAGAAAGCATATGTTGGTCTTTCACATCTCTGTCTTTGGTTTTTTCAAAAAAGGGTGATGACTAAAAAGGACTTATGACTAGGTGGTCAACAAGATATTGGTGATAGATAACATAGATTTCTTTCAATTCTGCCGGTCACGGCATGCCAAGGACACAGAAATGGTAGACAATAAATCTCTTTCTTCAGGTGAACGAGCATTCTATATCTCTATCAGATCCAGTAGTCTCTCGCTAAGAGAAGGGACATAATTTTGGCGGGAGCCTTACTACTCGAGAAGATTCGCTCGTCAGTTTGGATATGATCAGACAGTTCCTGAAGATTGTGGAGCTGTAACTCGTAGGAAGGGGAGTTATGGCATGGGTCCATATAACTGGGCACTGATCTATAAGCAACTACTAGCCGGTCGTATCGACTCCCACTTCATGATACTCAGTCACAATCATCTGGTTCGCTCGTCATACAATTGGATGAGATGGTGGTCACATCAATTTCACCTGGTCCATCAATGCCTTCCATAGATCATCCAATATGGATTTCGCCTCCAAAACTGAAAGCTTATAAGCTTGATCAAGGGATCGAAGACATAGTAGAAAGAAATCACACCCCATCTCCAGGTCAACTCTATTTCAAGATATCATTGGAGGAACCCATCCTTGAGATAAAACCAGCAAATACTTCAGAGGGTTGGATCACTCAAGGAATCCTTATGGATTTCATAAAATCATCTCGGAAGCACCCTAAGCACCATACTGAAGTTACTATTGATGTTACTACTCTTCCTTCTCTTGTTCAGGAAGCGAGAGAAAATGTAGAAGGTGATATTGCTCCTCCAATTTCATCACATATCCCTCAACCAACTCATCAAAGTCCATCTCCTCCAATGACTCGGTCTCGGACACGCTCTCAAAGTCCTCCATCTCAATAAAATGAAGGAACTACCTCCCAAGTTTCTCCAATTCCAGAAGAGAGGAAGGTGGCTGGTAAAGCAAGTTCTACAGAGAAGGGAAAACAAGTAATTATTGAAGAATCAGAGTCAAATACTTCATCATCAGGAGAGGAAGAAGAAGAAACATCATCTACTAACAACAGTTCTTCTACAGGGGATGATATAGAGGAGGGTGAGATAGATATTGATGAGGAAGATGATGTCATTGATGAGGACACTATAGTTGATGAAGAACTATAGTCAGATACTCAACCAGGTCCTCAGCTAGATACTTAACCAAATCCTAAGCCAGATAGTATGATTTCTCCAATAATTTTAGTAGAGAATGAAGAAGAACCTCTAGACTATGGAGAGTATGGTTATTCACCGGGTGAGAAATTTTGTATATCGTCCAATTCTGATTATTCACCTTTACCTCGCGAGATATTTTCTGCTCCAATGGCCAATACTTCTTCTGCTTTAAGTATTCCTATTGCTGCTGATAAGATAGGCCAAGATCCAGTAAATGTTCCTTATGCAAAAGCGAAACCTAGTCGAGCAACTAAGACTCCATTCACTCCCCTTACTCGCCCAAGAATGTGGTTTGCGAAATAATCTTTCCAACAGAGCCGACTGACATTACTACACTTGCCACTGTTGATTCCAGCACTGAGGTGAGGGCACCATCTTTTGCTGATATGCTAATGACTGCTCCTGGTCCCTCATCTCTTCCAATTTTAGCTCATATTGCTCCGGTCACAGGTATATTCATCTTTCAGTATGTTTTATGTTATAAATACACTTTCATGGATTTTATTCTAACCCATGTTGCTTTTCTTCCTTTTTATTGTAGTTAATCCTACTTCGAGTGGTTCTACAAGTTTAAATTTAGTTGCTACCATTTTCGATGCGTTGTCATTGGGGAGGATCCCTCCATACATGCTCCTTTTGGTTAAAGGTGCTCTATCAGCCGCCGCTGCTGTATTCAAGGATTTAGCATCATGGCCTACTTTGGATACTGCTTTAGGAGTTCTAGATCATACTGCAAAGATGGTTGATATTAACTTTTCTCCATTGCATAATTCTCTGTCTTATTTATGTGCTTCTCTTAGTCAGTTAGAAGTTACTCGAAATGTAGTCATTGCCCTAGAAATATTGGCTTACCACAAGGAGTTATTAGCACTTAAAGACATATCTTTGAAGGCTATACAATGGTTTTTTGCTATAATAGAGAATATGATTCCGTCCAGGAGTAGTTGAAGATTTCCAAACAATCTTCGATGGCTATTAATGAAAAGATAGCTAGCTAATCTCAAGCAGCAAGTACTTGATCTTGAAGTTCAAAAGCAAGAAGAAGACCTGAGATCTAGCAAAATTGAAGCAGATATTGAAGATAATGTTCGAATATCTGATCTTGAAAAATTAGAACTTTCAAAGAGAGAGGCAATCATTATTTCTTTGGAACAGGAGTTAGTTAATGCTCCTGACCAAGCCAAGCTCGTTGTTGATGCTGAATTACACAATGCGACTGCCCAAGTATAGTTGAACAAGATCTTCAAAGATATATGAATGCACTAGATGTTTTTAAAGAATTATAATATATATTTTGCAATGAACATGTTTAGTCTTTTTTGCATTTACATGAAATTTTGTGATGATCTTTTCATGGAAATTTTTGAGCATAATCTCTTTATAATATCAAATGTTTTAATAATGTTTAACATTCTCATGCCTTGATAAGCATATATTTTATGCATATAATATCTCTCATGTCATATTTGAGCATGCTCTAGAAATACTGTGGATGATTACACATGTATGTGAGATTTTGATTCATCAATTTGAGACTTATAATGGCACAATTCATAATTCAATGAGGTATCAACACATCTTATTGTTAGTGTTACCTATGTGGTATTCATTTTGATGGGCATAACTAATTCATAGTTTTAGTTAGTTTTAAAGGGGCCACACACAGTTCAGGCTCTTGAGTAGTTGGAGCGATCGCATTTTTTTTAGATCTTGAGTAATTGGAGTCGAGGGTCTTATGCGAATGGTCTTTGTAACTCTTATGAGTTCGTTGAACCATCGCAGTCGGGGAGTTTATAAACTGTGATCTATCTGAGGGGCCCAGTGAAGACACCAGTGTAGTGAACTCGGTAGCTTTTTTGCACAAGGTTGGCCACAGTAACTCTCTAGAGTTCACGGGGCTCACAAGGCTACCTTAATGGGTACCAAATTCAAGGTCGTTATTTCATCAATGAGGGAGTAGCTCATTTAGAGGACCCATTCCCATAAGTTTCTACTAAAATCAAGCTAAAATATCTGGGGGTGGGTCTTACGCATGGTTGGCCTATCTATTGACAAGCCAAAGAGCACACACTATAGTTCGCTCTTTCTTCTCCTACAAGGTCTAACCCATTCATGAGAGGGCATTTTCTTTCACCATCCCCCATGGCGTTGTCAAAAACTATAGAAATGGCATTGGTCTTATGTGTGGTTGGCCGTATAGGCGCACTTTGCCGCCCACATAGGTCTAAGCATATGATTGCCTTCGCAGACTTTTTAGGTCCACTGGATTTTCACCGCTGCTCATATAATAATTAGGGAAATTGACCATATGATAGGTCTTATGCATGGTTGGTCGTATAGGCGCAATCTACTGCTGTAAATGATAAATCATTATTGCTGATAATATAGGGCTTATGCGTGGTTGGTCGTATAGGCGCACTTCGTTGCCGTAAATGATAAATCGTCATCGTTGATAATATAGGTCTTATGCGTGGTTAGTTGTATAGGCACACTCCGTTATCGTAAATGATGAATCGCCATCACTGATAATATAGGGCTTATACGTGGTTGGCCATATAGGTGCACTCTGATGCCATAAATGGTAAATCGTCATTGCTGATAATATTTGATAATGTTTGACAGTATTTATGACCAGGTAGTGTTTAGCTCAGTGATAATATCAATTTTAGCGATAACTGATTTTTGCGACTAGCGATTGTATCAATTTCTTAATAATCAGTGATATTTTCATGGCGATAATATCACAATGGCTTTCCTGTCATGGCTTTACCTAGCAATAATATCATAATGGCTTTGTTCTCGTGGCTTTGCCCAGTAATTTTATCAAGGTGGTTTTGCTCTCGTGGCTTTGCCTAGTGATAATATCATAATGGCTTTGTTCTCGTGGCTTTTCCCGGTAATAGTATCAAGGTGGTTTTGCTCTCGTGGATTTGCCTGCAGATAGTATCAAGGTGGCTTTGCTCTTGTCGCTTTGCTTGGTAATAATATTAAGGTGGCTTTGCTCTTGTGGTTTTACATGATAATAATATCAAGGTGGTTTTGCACTCGTGGCTTTGCTTGGTAATTGTATTAAGGTGGCTTTGCTCTCATGGCTTTGCCTGGTAATAGTATTGCATTTTTGCATTTTTTACATGACTGAATATTGATCTGACGATAATGGTGAGAATTGATGGTATTTCAATAACTAATAACCTTTCAACATTTCATAACGTATAATTCATTGACATTTTTTTATTTCCATTGCCATCATTATCGGAGATCCTTTGGATTGGCACATCCTCATCAACTACTAACTGAAGAGATTTTATCAGAGCTTTTGGAGCAATAATGTGCTCATGGATTTGTTCTTTATTCTTATGCTTTTCAAGATCTTTTCATAATTGTGGAGTTGTACTTTTCTTTCCCCCTTTTAATTGAGAAGATTTCTTTGGAAATCTTGACAATTCAAACCTTCTTATTCTTCAAGGGTAGTATCTCTCGGTGAAGCAGGCATTAACAGCTGCTATTGATCAGATTTCTTCTTTGAATTTTTCTTTCTTGATCACACATAGGGACATGAAGAACCGTGTCAACATTAGAATGTTGCTTTTCCTTTAGACAATCATGAGTATTTTCAATCAAGATTGTGCATAGCCGCCTTCTCTCTTATGTCATACGTCTTCCTTATAACGATTTCACCACTATCAATCATTTTCTGTAGAAGGTTTTTTAGGATGAAACAATTTTCAATTCGGTGCCCAAGGAAGAGATGATAATAGCAGTAATCATTTTCTCTTATTCTTCTCATTTCTATTAGATATTTCGGCCATGGTAGCTTGATCTTTTCTGCGGCTAACAATCGATTCATCATGTATCATCTTTTTCAAATATGTATTTTTCATAGTCTTTATATCATTTTAGTTCTTTCCTTACTTTCTTGACTGTAAAATTATTTCTGTTTTATTCAGCATAACTTCTTTGTCTACTTTGATAATTCCTCTTTTTCTCTTCTTCCTTAATAGTACTAGTCGATGCTCCTTCAGAATTCTGAAATAGTGGTTTTATATGGGTATCGAATACTCTCGCACTGACCCTTTCTTGGTTGCAAGAACTTGCAATCAAATCTTAAAGACTTTGTATATTTAGACCAATAAGGCTAAATGTGATTTTTGCTTTCATGCATTTCACATATAGCTTGACTTGTTCTTCTTCTCCTACAAGTTGTGGGCATGATGCCCCCAGGATTCTCCATTAACTAATGAATTTTCTGACTAGTTCATTTTCTTGTTGGCAAATGGAGGCCAAGTCATTTAGACTGATTTCCTCAAAGGATAACTCAAGTAATTGTAAGAGGGAGCGAGGATTTGTGGTAAAATTTGCTGCAAGAGCTATTACAGATGGCAGTTCTCTAGTTGCGATGGTTTTCCTTATATCTTCCCAAGTCCATAATGAATACACAACAAGTGCCTTCATTGGAATAATCAAATTTTGTTTTTCCTTTCGACTTTCTTTATTGTGTGAAGAATTTTCTCTTTTTAACATCCTTGATGTTCTCAATCATATATCTGCAAGGTCTTGTTCTTGTACATGAACTATTATTTTTCTTCTTTCACATTCACTTTTTGATGATGATTTAACTAATTCTAGCAATGGCCTAAGGATGCTCATGTCTCGATTATCATAAATTGAATGTGGACAATTCATATTCTTTGTAGACGTCACATTTATGGATACTTTCCTGTCTTGTTCTTCATCCTTTTTCATTACTATCTCACCCTGTCTTATCATTTTCTATAAGATGTTTTTTATTATAACGTAATTTTCTATTGGGTGTCCCAACACGTGATGCTAATGACAATAATTCTTTTCTTTTGTTTTCTCAGCTTCTTTAGGATGCTTAGATGGAGGCAGTTCTATTGTTCCAGCGATCAGCAATTGATTCATCATGGGGACTATGTCTTCCCTTTCGAATGAGTATCCTTCATGAGAATCATATGGTCTAGGTCTTTTGTCACTAGCACGCCTTCTGTAACGATCTGTATTTTCTCTTCTTTCCATTCTCCGTGTGTCACGAGGAACGTCCCTTTTATTCTCCTGATTAATGATGTTTGTCATCAATCTGTTTGGTCCTTTTCTACCTAGCTCATTTTGAAATGTCGACATTTTCCTAGCCATCAATTCTAGTATATGCCCTTTTGTAGCGAGATCGCAGAAGGTTTTTATGTCGGCGATTGTGTGGCCAAATGCGATCCCTGTTTCCATCAAATTCAGATGCATCTTTACTTGTTCTTTTTCTTCTGGCAATTATCTGTATGATGCCCCCAGGGTTTTCCATCGATCGATAAATTTTTCTAGCGACTCGTTATCCCTTTGTCGTACAGAGGCTAACTTAGTGATGTTGACATCTCGATTGGACGAGAAGAAATTAGCCATGAACGTATCTTGCATTTGTTTCCAGGTTCGTATGGATTCAGGGGATAGACTTGAATACCATCGGAACACCTTTCCTATCAAAGAAGAGTCAAACAATCGTAAACAATACTGTAGGATTGTAGAAAAATTGCCCATAGTTGTGATAAAATGCATGAGATGTTCTTATGGAGATTCATCTCTATTAAATTTCTAAAAGTTTGAGTGTTTGAAATTGGTAGGGAACAACATGTCCTCCACTTCTCTGGGGTACGACGTTCTGTATCGAAATCTTCCCTGATGTTCGCGTTCCCTTTCAGTCCTGATGACTTTCGTTATCACTTACCGTATTTCATCCTGCATTATCACTCTTGCCGCGGAAGCTAATCCATGTGACCCTACTCTCGGCGGTTGTGAGCCTTTGAGCCGCTGTTCATGGCCATTCATGGTAGCTATCACAGGAGGGGTCACAATCTAAGCCACATTATGCACGAGGGTTACTGACGCTTCTCGGAAGCTCCTGGATTCCTCTATTAATGTTCTTTGTGCTTGATCCATTTCTGTCATACGCTTGTCCATAGTTGGTAACAAGTCTTGACTTGTTCCTGCCATACATACGGAGGCCTCTCCACTTCTCGACAGAGCTGTTGCTGGAGTGGGACAAGAGTATGCTGACATGGGAGGACTTGATGAGAGAGGACTCCCATTGGATTCTTTAATACTTCCGCGAGATTCAGACGATCTTAACATGTTTGTGGAGGTATTTTTTCAGAGATGTGGTGAATTTTGCGGAGGATGATTCATCTTTTACATGCAATTTTCCTTTTTCTTTCCTAGTCCACCAGACATTTGCAACATGAAGGGCTGGGAAGTCTTGCAATGCAACAGAGCAAGGGGACTTTCTAGGGTACAGTGTTGCAGAGAGAGTGTCGGGTTTTGTCTTGTGGCATTTCGTGATACTGGTCCCCTGATTATTTGTGATGGGGCAAGTTTAATAGCTGAACAGGTTCAGGCTTTCAACCTTTAGTGCAACACGACAACCCATTCTTCATCGTTGTCCTGCGCTAACGGCGATATAGAGATTACTCGATAGTAAATTACATTGTGCTGCTTTTGGTTGGGGCCAGTCGGTTCTCTTGACTCAAAGATTGATCTTGCATGTATTCTACGACGAACCCGGTTGGTACTGTCACGCCCCAGACTTGAAAACCGGGCTCACAGAATCCTCGATCACCGAATTCGGCGCTGACAGCCTCCATAGTACCCCATTCTTGGCTCCTGGCGCCCATTCACCAGGTTCCGATCCTGGGATCCCACAAGGAGGATTTCTATAACAAAGTTTGTTCCTTATGTAGCATAATCAAGATCATAACCACAGAAAATAACTATAAGAACACCATTACAAAATCCACTAGGAAAAAAAACTTTTATAATATAAGGTTCAAATGGAAAGATACAATGGCTATAAAGCAAAACTCCAAAAGATCCGTGGCACGCTCCTGCTCCTGCTATGGCCTAGAATCACCTGCACGCATCAATCATGCATAAGCTTATAAAAAACTTAGAGGGTGGTGTGTGTGCGGTATAGGTGTCAAGTATGCAATATCAGAGTATGCGAAAAATTCTGGTAAGACCATGAATACCAATAATAGTAACAGGGCTATACAATACCATGCAGGAGTGCCATCAACCAGCCCAAGGCTAGGCAATGCGGGGCCTATATAGCCGAATGCCATATGCAATGTGCAATGCAATCATACTCATCCTCATATCATGTGCACATATTAGTACAGTTCCTCTCTGAAAAATTACTGGGGTCAAATACACTCCACACTGACTGCCGCCTCCCTAGCTGCGCAGCTTAGTGAGCATAAGAGACCTCACTACCCACTTGTGGTTAGCCAACACCTACAAGGCTTGCTAGTAGCGAAATCATTTGCAAGCTGGTCAAACTTAGCCTAGCTTATAGCCTCCTCACTCGAGCAGATAAGGCCACACCCCCTTCCAACCGACCACGATACAGTGGGAGATGCGGCCTAATAGTAACGGCACCGGCGCTCATGTTTTCCACTCGGTCTCGACATTGGAGCATCTCCTAGTACCACGAAGGTTCTGGGACTTTCAACCAAGGACATCCTACGTGCCCACAGTGCAAGAACCAAACAATGTCCGGTGTCCAAATCTGGTCATCCATGATGTGCCTGTGGACGCTACGGCCCTGATGAAGCTAGGGCGAATAATAACTATGCCATGTAAATGCAGGATGTATGAATCACACCAATCAACCCTTCATCAGTCCATGTGCATACAGCGTACTCATGTGGGGCAACTCCATCACTTAAGGAGTCCCATAACAACCTGCCCAATGGCATATACCATGACCAATCACTCCTTAAGCACACATATGATGCACATGAGAATGAGTCATGAAAGTATTTAAGTATGACATGCGACGATAATGTACTCTCCTCATGACAAAATCGTGTATAGGCACATAGTGCACATGGGGATGAATCATAAAGATAACATAATATTGTAAGTGCTATAGTTTATATCCCTGTCTGTTGTCAAATTTGTGGTGCCAAAATCACTATTATATATAACTTGCATAAGTGAAGATCTCTCAAGGATCAACATTCATAAACAAGCTAAGCTCACAACAAGCAAAGCTCACAAGTACAAGGATCAATCTTGAATGCAAGAACTGCTCACAAGACAAGACTCAAGCTGCAAGACTTCAAGAAGAGTACAAGGCAGTTTCTAAAGAATTCAAGACACTTTTAAGATTGAGCTACATCAAGATTTCAAGATTGAACTACATCAAGACTTCAAGGCTCATACTTCAAGGTCACTAGTTCCTAATGTTTCAATGTCCTTACTTCATGGTTGAGGTTTGATTGACCTTAGGTTGACCTTAGAAGTAGGTCACTTTGGATACATAAATCGAATGTTTATTTTACATAAGTTTGGTCTGTTCTTCGACTAGTCCTAGGCCTTCTTCAACTAGTCCTAGAGTTGCTTCGACTAGTCTAAGAAATTCCTCGATTAGTCGTGAGTTTGTTACAAAAATCGGATAATTTCTGTTAGGCTTCGACTAGTCCAGGAATCTATTCGACCAGTCGAAGGAACAGTGTCGACTGCATCTTCGACCAGTCAAAAATCTTCGACTCAAAATCCAGCGATGTTTTTCAGGTTCTTCGACCAGTCGGAGCTACGACCAATCGAAGGAGACCTTCGACTAGTCGTGAACGGTCAAAGCTTATCGCACCTGATTTTTCAAATATCTGATATTGCTTCGACTAGTCGAAGAGCTCCCTAGACGAGTCGAAGACGCGATCCGCTCACCTATAAATAGTGCACGAATCTCAGAAGAAATCATCGAATTAATTAATCCATTCAAGCCAATCTTCGTCGAACTTCTGAGAGATAATTCTGTGCTCCATCTAAGCTAAGTGTGCTTATTTAATATTCTCTTTCCTTAGCTTTATTTAATTGATTTTATTTCTGCTATTCCAATCTAATTTGATAAGAGGAATTGTTATTCCCTTTCTTTGGAATCAAAATCAATTAAGGCAAGCCCTATTTGGTTTAATTTAAAATCTATTAGAATTAGAACCATTGTAATTGAGTCTTGGACATTGAACTTGGACATTCAATCATCTACTCGGATTTGTTCTGGCCTGCTACAACGAAGGAGATAATCAGGTATTTTACATTTAATTGTAAATTCCTTTCTGTTTTGGTTTCTTTCAAGATTTGCCAGAAAAATCTTGTTGTATTGGTTATCTGAGGAGAGCCAGGAAAACTCAGAAGTGGGGTTTTTTTAATTGTGTAAGCCCACAGACAAAGACACAATTGTAAAGGTTTTGGGTGAACCTGGGAAAACTTATTTTGTTAGTGAACACTAATATCCCCTGTGTGAGGATATTAGGAGTGGAGTAGCATTCTGTGTGGCTGTTGTTTAACAGTTGGTGAACACACAGGCGAACCACTATAATCCCTTGTGTTGTGGTTGAATGATTTATACTTATGATCTTTAATTATTCTTTTGTGGGATGTATGTATGGTGTTGAATGTTGTAATCATTTAATTCAAGCATTGTGAGAATTTTGTAATAGTTTAGAATTTATTTTCTGCTATTCCTTTATTAGCTTGATATTCAATTTCCTTTAAAAGTTATTCCAGCAAGGTTGCCCTACCATTTTTATGGTGTATGGCTGTCCCTAGAATAATACATTTGTGATTACAATTTATTTCAATTCAGTTTGTATTTATTTCTGTATTCTTCTTTGGTTTGAGATTTGATACAAAGATCTTTCTAGAAATAAGGTTGTCCTACCATAAACTCTGGTTTTTGGTGTAAGGTTGTCCTTAGAACAAGATTTGTATCAACCTTCAAGATCTGAATTTTGAGGTTATTTTACTTTCTTGCATTGTGATTTATTTTGGCTATCATATTCTTTTTAATTCCGCTGTTATAAGTTTTATTTGGCATTGTCCTATTCACCCCCCCTCTAGGTCATATAGCTAGGCCTTTTCAAGTGGTATCAGAGCAAAATAGCTCTTTTTTATTCTTGGATTTAATTCCTGAGCTAACGATTTAAGCTATTTAAGATGTCAAATTTTGATAGCCTTTCAGTCACTAGGCCTCCATCGTTTAATGGCTCCAAATGCCTATTGGAAAGCCAGAATGAGGATCTTCCTCAAATCAATGGATGAAAATGTGTGGCAAGCCACAGTGACTGAATGGAAACCTCCTATCATGGAAGTTACTGGGGTTGATGGTTCAAAATCTATGAAAGTCACACCATATTACCAATGGACCACTCTTAAGAAAAGTGAGAGTAGTGCAAATGCTAAAGCACTAAATGCAATTACTTGCGCACTATCACCAGATGAGTTCAAAAGAATTATTTCCTGTGATACTGCAAAGCAAGCTTGAGATATATTAGAAATGACACACGAGGGTACTACAATTGTCAAAAAATCTAAAGTCCAACTCCTCACAACCAGATTTGAAGAAATTCATATGGAGGAAAATGAAATGTTTATGGACTTTTACACTAGATTGAATGACATTGTAAACTCAATGTGGGGTCTTGGCGATAAAATCCCAGAAAGTAAAGTGTGTGCAAAAATATTACGCTCACTTCCTGAACAGTTCAATTCTAAAGTAACCGCGATCCAGGAACTTCGTGATACGGATAATATGAAGGTAGAAGAACTAGTTGGTTCTCTACAAACCTACGAGTTAAACTTTAAAGCTCCTAAAGGTAAATCTATCGCACTAAAATCTTCTAAATGTAATTCAGAAGAAAATTCTGATTCAGAAGATGATATGGCTCTTTTAGCTAAGAAATTTTACAAGATTTTCAAAAGCAAGAAAAGGGTTGATTTTTAAAAATCAAATGATAAAAAGAAGTTTAGACCCAAATCTCAAAAATCTTTGAAAGATAGTCAATGTTACAACTGTCAAGAATATGGGCACTTAACAAATAGATGTCCTAAAAAGGATAAACCCAAGAAGAAGGGTATGTTGGCTACATGGGATGAATCATCTGATTCTGAAGGTACTTCTAAATCAGAAGATTCTGAAACTGAGTCGGGCAATGAGGTTAAAGCTCTTATGACTCTAGCTAAATTCACATTTTCAGATAATGACTCAACAAGTGAAGAAAATCTGAATAGTGAATGTGAAAATGAAGATGATCTTCAAGACGCTTACAATGCCCTATATAAGGAAAGTTGTAAAATTGCTGTCAAACTTAAACTTCAAAAAGAAAAGTTTTCTAAACTCAAAAAGTGTTTTGAATCACTTGTCTTAGAAAAATCACAAATTTCAGATTATTTTGAAAAATCAAAATGCGATTTGGAATTCAAAAACTCCCTAATTATTGATTTAAAATCTGAAATTGAGAAACTTAAAACTGAAGTATCTTCTCTTCTGAGTCTAAAGGACACATGGAAATATGCCCAAGGTGATCCAAAGTTAGAAAAACTGTTATCCGGATCAAGAAAATATGGCGATCGATCCGGGTTGGGCTATGATAAAAATCTACCTCCTAAACAAAAGTATACTCCTCCTATGTTTGTTAAAGGAGAGTCCTCAAACTCAAAAGGGAAAAGTACTTATCAAGATTTTTCTAGAAATTCAAAAACTTTTCAAAAACTTAGAAGCAGCCATGTCAACTTTAATTAGAAATGAAATCCACTAGCTGAAAAGATAGTTGATTTACTCAAGGAGCTCTTAAAATCTAACTCTATAGGTCATTCCTACAAATATACACAAAAGAAGACCAACTATGTTCCTAAACCCAAAACAGTTATGAAATGGGTTCCTAAAGTTACCTGCTTGGTTGCTCACACTGCTTTCAAAGCAACAAGTCATTCAAAGTGGTACCTAGACAGTGGATACTCCAGGCATATGACAGGTGACAAAGCTTTATTCACGGATCTGAAAGATATGACTGATGGTTCAGTCACATTTGGTGATGGTAGCAACTGCAAGATTATAGGCCAAGGTACGGTTCAACTTTTTAATCTTCCTGTGTTTAAAAATGTTTTATATGTTGAAGGCTTAAAACATAACTTGCTTAGTATATCTCAAATATGTGATAATAACCATAGTGTTCGGTTTTCTAATCAAAGTTGTGAGATACTAAACAATAAGGGTTCTGTAATATTAACTAGACGTAGAACGTCTGAAAATTGCTATATTATTAGCGAATCCAGCTCATCTAATCAAACATGTTACATGGTCCATACAGACGAGACTGATTTATGGCACAAACGTCTTGGACATGTACATTATCGAAATTTATATAGATTGAGCAAACGAGAACTTATAAGACGTTTACCTAAACTTCAGAAATTAGATAAAATATGTGGTAAGTGCCAAATAGGCAAACAAACAAAGAACTCACACAAAAAAGTGAATTCAAATACCACATCAAGACGACTCGAACTTCTCCACATGGATCTGATAGGACCTACCAGAACAGAAAGTCGTGGTGGGAAAAAGTATATCCTGGTAATAGTTGATGACTTTACCAGATTCACTTGGGTAGTCTTCTTAAGGGATAAATCTGAAACCCTTGAAGAAGTAAGAAAAGTTTTCAAAAGGATTCAAACCGAAAAATCTTCTCAAATCAGTAAAATTCGTAGTGATCATGGATCTGAATTTGAGAATAGCAATTTTGAGAAGTTCTGTACCGACCAAGGAATATTACATGAATTCTCTGCTCCTAAAACTCCACAACAAAATGGAATTATAGAAAGAAAGAATAGGGTGCTTCAAGAAATGGCTAATGTCATGTTGAATAGCATGAAGCTCTCTAAAAATCTTTGGGTCAAAGTCAACACAGCTTGCTATATTATTAACCGAGTCTACACTAGCAAAGATAATAATAAAACGGCTTACGAATTGTGGTTCAATAAAAAGCCTACTGTTAAATACTTTCGAGTTTTTGGCAGCAAGTGCTATATTTTACGTGATCGTGAAAATTTGGGAAAATTCGATACGAAGAGTGATGAAGGTATTTTTCTAGGATATTCCTTAAACAGTCGAGCTTATAGGGTTCTAAACAAAAGGACTGGTGTGATTCAAGAATCCATTAATGTTGTCATTGATGATCACTTAAACACGCCAATTTCTAATTCAGATAATGAAGAAGTACTAATCATTGATAAACCTGATACTTCATCGAATCAGACTGATTCTGAGTTGAGGACTGTTAAAGATCATCCAACCACATAAATTCTTGGAAACCCTCTCATCGGTGTTCGCACCCGTAGACAACTTAAGGATATATATAATTATGTATGTTTTACATTCCAAATAGAACCATCTAACGTAAAAGAAGCTCTTGCTGATGAGAACTGGATTGTTGCGATGCAAGAAGAACTCAACCAATTCGTAAGAAATGATGTTTGGTATCTTGTACCAAGACCTAAAGATAAACACATCATTGGAACAAAATGGATTTTCAAAAATAAGTCTGATGAGTGTGGAAATATAATTAGAAACAAGGCTAGACTAGTGGTACAAGGTTATACTCAAATTGAAGGGATTGATTTCGATGAAACTTTTGCACCAGTAGCACGTCTTGAATCTATCAGACTATTTATATCCATTGCATGTTTTAGAAAGATAAAGATCTATCAGATGGATGTGAAAAGTGCTTTTCTATATGGCGATTTACATGAAGAAGTCTATGTTGAACAGCCAATGGGTTTTGAAGATCCCAAAAATACTGATTATGTATATCGGCTTAAAAAGGCACTTTATGAATTAAAACAAGCACCTAGGGCATGGTATGAGAAACTAATGAAATTTCTTTTAAGTCATAATTTTCAAATGGGATCTGTTGATAAAACTCTGTTTGTTAAAAAACATAATGATCATATCTTAATGGTGCAGATTTATGTTGATGATATCATTTATGGATCAACTTGTACTGACTTGACTACTAAGTTTGCAGATCTGATGAAATCATAGTTCGAAATGAGCATGGTTAGGGAATTGACTTATTTCCTTGGATTGCAAGTAAAGCAACAACCTGAAGGAATATTCATTTCTCAATCTAAGTATGCTTTGAATCTAATCAAGAGATTTGGATTTAAGAATGGCAAGAATTTCGATACTCCTATGAGTACTACCCTGAAACTCTCAAAAGACTCTAATGGTAAAAATGTTGACTCAAAACTTTATCAGAGTATGATTGGTAGTTTGTTATATTTAACTGCTAGTAGACCTGATATTTCTCTAAGTGTTGGTATTTGCGCAAGATATCAATCTGATCCAAAAGAATCTCACTTGATTGCTGTCAAGTGAATTATTAGATATGTCACAAGTACTGTAAATCTCGGTCTCTGGTATCCTCTTGAGACCAGTGTCCAATTAGCTGGGTACTCGGATGCTGACTGGGCTGGTAATCTAGATGTTAGAAAATCAACCAGTGTTGGTTGTTTTTACATTGAAAATTGTCTAGTTTCCTGGTTTAGTAAGAAACAAAATTCTATATCACTTTCAACAGCTGAAGCTGAGTATATCGCAGATGGTAATGCATGTACACAGCTTATTTGGATGTAACGAATGCTAAGTGATTATGGAATTAAACATGATTCTATGTTATTACATTGTGATAATTCCAGTGTGATAAATATTTCAAAAAATCCTATTCAGCATTCTCGTACTAAGCACATTGACATTAGATTTCATTATATAAGGGAATTAGTAGAAGAAAAAGTTATATCTCTAGAATATATTCCTACCGAAGATCAACGAGCTGACATTTTCACAAAACCTCTCGATAAAAGCAGGTTCAAAAAGATGAAATTTGATCTTGGCATGTGCATTTTAAAATGATTATTTATGCCTACTTGTATTATAGTGTATATATTTGCTAGCTTGAATTCTAATTTTTGTATAATTTGTAAGAAATATGAATTTTTGGTCATTCTTCGACCAGTCGTGAGTATACTCGACCAGTCGACCTTCGACCGGTCGTAGATATCCACGACCAGTCGTAGAACTCGGGAATCTTTTATATTTGGGGATTTTTGCTTTCTTCCATATTTTGTTTTTCTTCTCTAAGGAGCCGTGCTTCGACTTGTCGAACCCATCTTTCATATTCTTCAAGGTTAGTGTTCCAAATCACGTTTTTCTTGCAGATTTGTGTCTAGATTGTTTACTTTTCAAGCTTTAAGCTTTGTATTTTGGATTTCATTGAGATTTGGGGTTTGGATTTTGAAAAATCTGTTTTGAGTAAACCCACTTCTCAATCCTTTGCAACTTCTTAATTCCTTGATATCCTTGTTGCAAATGGCTTCTAGAGGTAGAAAAACTACTTCCCATGGTCCTTCTTCTTCCTCCAGATCGACCATTATCTCTGAGCGTCATCTTCTTGTTCCCAATGATGATCCATCTTATGTTAGGGACATTAGATTACGTAATGTTATTGTTAAACATCCTGTTGATGTTAATCATATTGCACCTTTTGACATCCTTCCTATGCTTGAAGCTGTAGGTTGGGTTAACTTATTACATTGGGGTGGCCTGCATACCGGTCAATTGCCCAATCCATGTTTACATGTATTAGTGCTTTCTCACAGGATAATTAAACTTTTAAAATATCTACTAGAGAAGGGCCTTTTGACATTGATCGTCATTTAATTTCAGCCCTTATGGACATTCCTGTGAATGATGAGGGTATTCCTATCCATAACTTAACTGATAAACCCTCAATGTCTGAAAAACGCATGCTCACTAGAGACTTGTGCAACATGGATATTCAATGGACACAAAAAGGGAATGTGCTTCCCGCAAGGTATTTGTTACCCAAATACAGAATTCTCCACAAAATCTTTGTGTCTAATCTGTATCCTCGTTCGGGTAATAAAACTGACTTGACTTCGTTTATGGTTCGTGTTATCCATGCTATTTTCAATGGTACTCAAATTTGTTTACCATCCTTAATCTGTTATTTCATTCTTCAGTTTAGACTCCATCCTGGTCATAGTGACATTCCTTTTGCCTATTTAATGACTGTATTGGCTACACATATGTTAGTCGATATGCCGGTTGATGAGGCACCAATCCATCATCTGATCTTCAACAATACTAATATCAATAAGATGAAGCTGGATCTACTTCCTGAACAAGGTGGTGGTGGTGGTCATGAAGAAGCTGGTGATGACATTAATATGGATGACATTTTTGAGGAACTGGATTCTGACTCAACAAATGATCCAGATTTTGAACCATCTGATGTTGATGCTCGTCTGAGTGCATTAGAGGATAAAGTTGAGAATATAAATGTAAAGATGGAAAACATGTCTGTTGCTCATGATTTACAATTCAAGTACATGCGCAAATATCTTAGGCGATTGAACAAAGGCATGCACCAACTTGATCCCTCTATTCCTGCTCCGTCATCTGGTTCTGGTTCTGACTAGTTTATATGAGACTTCTGGTTTGTAATAACTTTATAACTTAGCACTTGGTTGACTAATTTTGAGTTGGATACTATCTATGTTTTATGCTGGATATTTATTCCATGTGAAGCTATGCTGAGTATCTCTATCACTGTTTTGCTATACTTTCATAACTCCTCATGTTTACTCTCATATATCCCTTTATTTAGTTCTCCTTTATTGTTGTTTCCTTTGTCATATTGTGATAAAAAGGGGGAGAATGGTTTGTTCTTAACGATGTTATTGTGAGAGGAGTAGCATTGGTTATGTTACTCAGGGGGAGTATGTTTGAACTAGTTGAATGTTGAATGTTGAATATTGAAAATTGATTTGCAGGTAAGCCAGTTGATATGACCTGGTTCATAACTCTTTAACCAGTTGTTTTACTTTATGTTTATCTTGGTTATGTGTTTTGTCACTTATGTTTATCTTGGTTATGTGTTTTGTCACTAATTTGACAAATGGGGAGATTGTAAGTGCTATAGTTTATATCCCTGTCTGTTGTCAAATTTGTGGTGCCAAAATCACTGTTATATATAACTTATATAAGTGAAGCTCTCTCAAGGATCAACATTCATAAACAAGCTAAGCTCACAACAAGCAAAGCTCACAAGTACAAGGATCAATCTTGAATGTAAGAACTGCTCACAAGACAAGACTCAAGCTACAAGACTTCAAGAAGAGTACAAGGCAGTTTCTAAAGAACTTAAGACACTTTCAAGATTGAGCTACATCAAGATTTCAAGATTGAACTACATCAAGACTTCAAGGCTCATACTTCAAGGTCACTAGTTCCTAATGTTTCAATGTCCTTACTTCATGGTTGAGGTTTGACTGACCTTAGGTTGACCTTAGAAGTAGGTCACTTTGGATACATAAATCGAATGTTTATTTTACATAAGTTTGGTCTGTTCTTCGACTAGTCCTAGGCCTTCTTCGACTAGTCCTAGAGTTGCTTCGACCAGTCTAAGAAATTCCTCGATCAGTCGTGAGTTTGTTACAAAAATTGGATAATTTTTGTTAGGCTTCAACTAGTCCAGGAATCTGTTCAACCAGTCGAAGGAACATTGTCGACTGCATCTTCGACCAGTCGAAAATCTTCGACTCAAAATCCAGCGATATTTTTCAGGTTCTTCGACCAGTCGAAGGAGACCTACGACCAGTTGAAGGAGACCTTCGACCAGTCGTAGAACGGTCAAAGCTTATCGCGCCTGATTTTTCAAATATCTGTTATTGCTTCGACTAGTCGAAGAGCTCCCTAGACCAGTCGAAGACGCGATCTACTCACCTATAAATAGTGCACGAATCTCAGAAGAAATCATCGAATTAATTAATCCATTCAAGCCAATCTTCGTCGAACTTCTGAGAGATAATTCTGTGCTCCATCTAAGCTAAGTGTGCTTATTTAATATTCTCTTTCCTTAGCTTTATTTAATTGATTTTGTTTCTGCTATTCCAATCTAATTTGATAAGAGGAATTGTTATTCCCTTTCTTTGGAATCAAAATCAATTAAGGCAAGCCCTATTTGGTTTAATTTAAAATCTATTAGAATTAGAACCATTGTAATTGAGTACTGGACATTGAACTTGGACATTCAATCATCTACTCTGATTTGTTCTTCTGGCTGCTACAACGAAGGAGATAATCGGTATTTTACATTTAATTGTAAATTCCTTTCTGTTTTGGTTTCTTTCAAGATTTGCAAAAATCTTGTTGTATTGGTTATCCGAGGAGAGCCAGGAAAACTCGAAGTGGGGTTTTTAATTGTGTAAGCCCATAGACAAAGACACAATTATAAAGGTTTTGGGTGAACCCAGGAAAACCTATTTTGTTAGTGAACGCTAATATCCCCTGTGTGAGGATATTAGGAGTGGAGTAACGTTTTGTGTGGCTGTTGTTTAACAGTTGGTGAACACAGGCGAACCACTATAATCCCTTGTGTTGTGGTTGAATGATTTATACTTCTGATCTTTAATTATTCTTTTGTGGGATGTATGTATGGTGGTGAATGTTGTAATCATTTAATTCAAGCATTGTGAGAATTTTGTAATAGTTTAGAATTTATTTTCTGTTATTCCTTTATCAGCTTGATATTCAATTTCCTTTAAAAGTTGTTCCAGCAAGGTTGCCCTGCCATTTTTATGGTGTATGGCTGTCCCTAGAACAATACATTTGTGATTACAATTTATTTCAATTCAGTTTGTATTTATTTCTGTATTCCTTTTTGGTTTGAGATTTGATACAAAGATCTTTCTAGAAATAAGGTTGTCCTACCATAAACTCTGGTTTTTGGTGTAAGGTTGTCCTTAGAACAACATTTGTATCAACCTCTCAAGATCTGAATTTTGAGGTTATTTTACTTTCTTGCATTGTGATTTATTTTGGCTATCATATTCTTTTTAATTTCGCTATTATAAGTTTTATTTGGCATTGTCCTATTCACCCCCCCTCTAGGTCATATAGCTAGGCCTTTTCAAATATGCGGTGAAGTTGTACTCTCCTCTTACCAAGGTTGGTCTAGGTACTTAGGAAATTCCTCAAGATATGGGGGAAACATAACTAATAGTGGGGGCCCAACGGTTTGGGGTAGCCCACAAAGCCTAAGTAAGCAATATTATAGGCCTAATGGGTGAGAATGGGCCCAATCAAGGTCTAAGGTGGACATTCAACCACCAATAGATGAGAATGGGCCTAACAAAGGGGCCTAGAGGGGTACATAATGTAGACATTCAATAACCGTTGTCCCTAAAAAGGCAGCTTATCGACGAGTCTAGCCACGACAATGCTCATGACCCGAATACAATCATGTAAATGAAATGGGCAGTAATACATACATCTTATATCAAATGATGGGCCCTAAGAAAATAGCCCAAAGCCTACATACATTAACATGGACCGAAAAGGAGCAAATCATGGCCCAAGTACAATGGCCACCGAATTCATGCATTATGATAAACCTAATGGGCAGCCTATAAACCCAAATACATAGGTAAGGCATGCCCAATATTTGCCAAGTTGGGCCTTACAATTTAGCCCAAAACTGGTTAAGATAGATGGGCAACAAAGATCTAATTTTTACACCACAAGGTCCAGCATAAGGTGAAAACAGTCCATGTACCAAACTGGGCTCAAGAGTGGATGTCCAATACTTTTTGGGCCTGCTGGACGTCCTAAAAATCTGGCTTACTATGGTCCTCAAAAATCAACCCAAAAGCGGGCCTCATAGGGCAATAATTAAGCCCAAATCTCAGAAATACAAGCATGGTGTATGTACACAAATCTCACAATCTGGTGGGCCACACAACCTCATTACTTCTAGCTATATACAGAATATTTTAAGTGAAAGAGCCATGTTAATAAACCCTAAGTATTGTCAAATTTTGGTGTGCCAAACCAATTCAAGTTTGTATCTTAATTTGTTTTAAGCTTGTGCATCTGTTGACATTAAATCTTCGACATTCGTTCTGTTTGTGCTGAATTTATCTTGCCGATATCTACGATGAACTTACCAAGATCTTCAAACTGGAAGAAAGTGAAAACATAGTTTTCAAGATCATTTCGGTTCAAGATTTGTAACCAGAAAGTTCAAGAACTCAAGACCTAGTTGAAGACTATGTTCGATATGTCGAGTTCAAGCTTCGAAGAGTGAAGAATTAAAGTTACTAAAGTGATTGATAGTTTGATGGTTCATATGTTCTATCTCATAAGTAAGGTATAATTGACCTAGATTGACCTTAGATTATGATTAGATTATTTCATACTTTCAATCGATTATTTTGGTCATTTTATAAGTACAAAATTTTGTTCTTTCGACTAGCCCTAGCACTGGCTTGACCAGTCCTAGTATTTCCTCAACCAGTCCAGGATTTGTTATGAATTTTTAAAATTTTTCTGTTGGTCTACGACCAGTCTTAGAAACTGCTCGACCAGTCGTGTGAATAGTGCTTGACTCATTTTTTAGGGAGTAATCTGGACTCACACGACCAGTCGTGTGGTGTCCATGACCAGTCGAGTGGTGTCCACGACCAGTCGAGCAGGCTACTCGACCAGTCGTGGGACCCACAAGGCCAGTCGTGCAACTGAAAAATCTTATTACACGAGAATTTTAAAAAATCTATTTAGATAAGGCCAGTCGTAGCTATTTCAAGGCCAGTCGTGCGAACCAATTTTTCACCTATAAATAGTGCTCAAATTTCAGAGTTTTCTATTTAATTCTTATCATTCTTAAGAAATCACTCTGATTTTATTTTGAGTAAATTCTAAGCTATTTTGTACATATTTAAGATTCTTTAAAGTATCTTTTGTATTTTGATTTTGATTCTCTATTCCATTCTTATATTGAAACGGGATATTGGATTTACCTTTCCATGAGATCAAAATCAATGCAAAGCCCTTGCTGGTTTAATTAAAAATCATCTAAACTTAGAACCCTATACACTTGTGAGACTGAACGTTGAACATCTATGTCGTCATCAAGTTGGTTCTACCAGGCTGCTTCAGAATCGTCATACAGATAAGTATTTTACTTTTTCTGTAATTCAATTCTATTTGTTTAGCTGGTGAGATTGTTCCAGAAAATCTTTGTTTGTGGTTTGTCTGAGGTGATCCAGAAAACTTAGAGCATGAGGTTTTTGAATTGTGTAAGCCCACTTGAAAGACACAATTGTGAAGGCTTTAGGTGAACCTTGAAAAACCTATTTTGATTAGTGAATGCTAATATCCCGAGGGAATGGATATTAGGAGTGGAGTAGTTGTGTAGCTATTATTTAACAGTTGGTGTACACACAAGCGAACCACTATAATTCTTTATGTTTGGTGGATGTGTGGTTTATTTTTTTATCTTTTATGGTTTAAGATTGTGGGATGTATTTGTGGATGTGAATGTTGTAATCTTTACATTTCAGCATTGTGTGGTGAATGTTGTAATAGATTAGTTTCTATTTCTTTCATATCCTCTTCTGTTTGAGTTTTTAATACTCACCCACATTCTAGTAAGGTTGTCCTACCATAAACCATTGGTTTTTGGTGTTAGGTTATCCTTAGAACCAAGTTTGTATCAACCTCTCAATACTTGATTTTTGAGGTTGTTATTTCCTTTGATTAATTGCATTTATTTGGCTATCTTGTTGTCTTTATTCCGCTTATTATTTTTAATTTGGCATTGTCCTATTCACCCCCCCTCTAAGACATTTTTCTCAGCCTTTTCAAGTGGTATCAGAGCCCAATAACTTGTTTATTTGGATTTAATTCCTGAGATAACCAATCTGAGCATTTAAGATGTTAAATTTTGATAGCCTTTCTATCACTAGGCCTCCACCTTTTGATGGCTCTAATTATATTTATCGGAAAGCCAGAATGAGAATATTCTTGAGGTCTATTGATGAGAATGTGTGGCAAGGCACAGTAACTAAATGGACTCCACCTACTGTTGATATTCTAGGCCTTAATGGAACTAAAACTCTAAAAGTTGCTCCTTATACCACTTGGACCACTCTTCAGAGAACTGAGATTAGTACCAATACTAAGGCTTTAAATGCAATCACTTGCCCACTATTGCCAGATGAATTCAAACGAATTATATCTTATGATACTGCGAAGCAAGCTTGGGATATCTTAAAAATAACACACAAAGGTACGACTATTATCAAGAAATCTAAACTATAAATCCTCACCACTAGATTTGAGAAAATATGTGCAAAAGAAAGTGAAACAGTCATGGACTTTTATACTAAGTTGAATGACATAGTCAACTCTATGTGGGGTCTTAGAGATAACATCCCAGAAAGCAAAGTCTGTGCAAAGATACTACACTCACTACTTGAAAGGTTCAATTCAAAAGTCACGGCCATTCAGGAACTCCGTGATATAGATCATATGTAGGTTGAAGAACTGATTGGTTCTTTACAAACCTACGAGTTAAACTTTAAAGCTCCGAAAGGTAAATCTATTGCCCTTAAATCTTCTAAAAGTATTTCTCATCAAAATAACAATTCTGATTTAGAAACTTCTGAAAATGATATGGCCCTTTTAGCTAAAAATTTTTATAAGATTTTCAAAAGTAAAAAGAGGGTTGATGTTCAAAAACCCGTTGATAAAAAAATATTAAGATATAAAAACTGGAATTCTTTAAAAGATAGCTAATGCTACAACTGTCATGAATATGGGCATCTAGCAAACAAATGTCCTAAAAAGGAAAACCTAAAAGAAAAGGTATGTTGGCTACATGGGATGAATCTTCTTGCTCTGAATCCTCTTCCGAGTCAGAAGATTCTGAAACTGATTCGGGTAATGATGTTAAAGCCCTAATGACTCTAGCCAAGTTCACTTTCTCAGATAATGGTACAACCAGTGAAGAAAATTTGAGAAGTGATCACGAGAATGAAGAAGATCTTCAGGATGCTTATGATGCCCTATACGGGGAAAGTTGTAAAATAGCTGTTAAATTAAAACTACAAAAAGAAAAGTTTTTAAAATTAAAAGAGAATTTTGATAATCTGGTTTTGGAAAAATCATACCTTTCAGATTGCTTTGAAAAAACTAAGTGTGACTTAGATTTCAAAACGTCGCAAGTTGAAAACTTAATCTGAAAATGAAAACCTAAAACTATAAGTCTCTTTACTTTTGAGTTTGAAGGACACATGGAGGTATGCCCAAGGTGACCCTAAATTAGAAAAACTTCTATCAAGATCCAGAAAATGTGGTGAAACGTGACAAGTTGAAAACTTAATCTGAAAATGAAAACCTAAAACTATAAGTCTCTTTACTTTTGAATTTGAAGGACACATGGAGGTATGCCCAAGGTGACCCTAAATTAGAAAAACTTCTATCATGATCCAGAAAATGTGGTGATCGATCTGGACCGGGCTACGATAAAAATATTCCTCCCAAATATAAGAATACTCATCCTAAATTTGTCAAAGGAGAGTATTCTAACTCAAAAAGAAAAAGTTTGAATCAAAATATTTCTAAAACAACTAAAAATTTTCAGTCCTTAAATCCTAAAAAAAACCATATCAATTATAAAAATCAAACTGTAATCCTCTAGCTAAGAAAATAGTACACTTGGTTAAGGAGCTCTTAAAATCTAACTCAATGGGTAAGATGTATAACAATTATAATTAGAAAAAGACCAACTATGCTCTTAAACCCAAAACGATAATGAAATGGGTCCCTAAGGTTTCTTGTTAGGTTGCCCACACCGCATACAAAGCCACTAGCCATTCAAAGTGGTACTTGGATCGTGGTTGCTCCAAACATATGACAGGTGACAAAAGTCTCTTCACCAATCTTAAAGACATGACTGATGGTTCAATCACATTCGGTGATGGTAGCAACTGCAAAATTATTGGCTAAGGTACGGTTCAACTCCCTAACGTCCCTCTATTTGAGAATGTTTTATATGTAGAAGGTTTAAAACATAATTTACTAAGCATTTCTCAAGTTTGCGATAATAATCATAGTGTAAAATTTTCAAACCAAAAATGTGAAATCTTAAATAAGAAGGGTTCTGTAATATTAACTAGTCATAGAACTTCTAAGACCTGCTATATAGTTAGTGACTCAAGCTCATCTAAGCTATCGTGTTACATGGTCCATACCGATGAGACCGAACTATGGCATAAGCACCTAGGACATGTACACTACCGCAACTTGTATAGATTGAGCAAAAGTGATTTGGTAAGAGGTCTACCTAAAATAAAGAAAATGGATATGTGGTGAGTGCCAAATTGGTAAACAAATCAGGAGTGTTCACAAAAAGATAAACTCCAATGCCACATCTAAACCACTCAAACTTCTCCACATGGATTTCATTGGACCAACTAGAACGGAGAGTCGAGGTTGCAAGAAGTATATTCTGATCATTGTAGATGACTTTACCAGGTATACTTGGGTATTTTTCTTAAGAGAGACATCTGAAACTCTCGATGAAGTAAAGAGGATACTTAAATGTTTCCAAAATGAAAAAGAGTTACAAGTCACTAAGATCCATAGTGATCATGGTTCTGAGTTTGAAAATAGTAGTTTTGAGAAATTTTGTAGTGACCAAGGAATATCACATGAATATTCAGCACCCAAAACACCACAACAAAATGGGATAGTGGAAAGGAAAAATAGGGTGCTTCAAGAAATGGCTAATGTAATGTTAAACAGTATGAAGCTTCCTAAAAATCTCTGGGCAGAAGCCGTAAATACTACTTGTTATATAATAAATTGTGTTTACGTTAGAAAATCAAATAATAAAACAGTTTATGAGATGTGGTTTAATAAGAAACCTTCTGTCAAATACTTTCGAGTTTTCGGCATTAAATGCTATATCCTACGTGACCGAGAACATCTGAGTAAATTTGACACCAGGAGTGATGAAGGGATATTTTTAGGGTATGCTCTGAATAGTCGAGCACATCAGGAACTTAACAAGAGAACCAGTGTAATACAAGAATCTATTAATGTGGTCATTGATGATCTTTTGAATACACCTGTCTCAAGTTCAGAAAATGATGAAGTTCTTCAAATTGATAAACCGGACTCATCTAATCAAAATAACACTGAACTACTATCAAATAAAGATCATCCCATTGATCAAATCCTTGAAAATCCCTTCACTGGTGTACACACTTATAAACAATTAGAAGATATGTGTAATTACGTGCGTTTTACATCTCAGATGGAACCGACTAACGTAAAAGAAGCCCTTACTGATGAAAACTGGATTGTAGCTATGCAGGAAGAGCTCAATCAGTTTGTAAAAAATGATGTCTAGTACTTAGTTCTAGAACCAACTGATAAACATATTATTTGAACAAAATGGATTTTTAAAAAGGCTAGGCTGGTTATTCTTAAAAATCCTAGTGTTCAATTAGCTGGTTACACGGATGTTGATTGGGCTGGTAACATTGATGATCATAAATCAACTAGTGGTGGTTGTTTTTATGTCGGGAACTGTCTAGTTTCCTGTTTAAGTAAGAAACAAAGTTTCGTATCACTCTCTACTTCTGAGGCTGAATATATTGTTGCAGGTAATGCATGCACTCAGCTAGTATGGATGAAGAGAATGCTAAGCGATAATGGAATTGCGCAAGAATCTATGATGTTATATTGTGATAATACAAGCACAATTAATATTTTCAAAAATCATATTCAACATTCACGAACCAAGCACATTGACATTAGGTATCATTATATTCGTGAATTGGTGGAAGAAAAGATAATTTCATTAGAATATATTCAGACCGAGAAACAACTAGCTGATGTATTCATAAAATCGCTCGACAAAAATCAATTTTTAAAATTGAAATTTAATCTTGGAATGTGTAATATGAATTGATGATTTTATGCTCATTTGTATCATAATGTTTGTATATATTATTTTACATTTTTTTAATTTAAATATATGCAAAATTGCATATTTTTTGTGTTACACGACCAGTCGAGTACACACTCGACCAGTCGTGGCACGACCGGTCGAGTATGTACACGACCAGTCATGAAACACGTGAATTGGGTTTTTATTTAGGGAAAAGTGATTTTTCTTCATTTCTTTCTTCTTCTCCATCAAGCTGAACCACGACCGGTCGAACCCATCTTTCGATTACTCTCCGGTTAGTGCTTCATTTTTTATTTCCTTGTGTATTTAAGTTCATTGATCATCCTTAATCTTGATTTTTCTTCTTCCTTAAAGTTTAATTTGCTTGGAATCATTTCATTCCTTTTTACAAACCTTTGTTTCTTTGTTATCTTGTGGCAATGGAAGGAAGAAATAGGAAGAGAACCACTCATGGTCCCTCTTCTTCCCGTTCCACACCTCCTACCATGCGTCACCTTCGGCCTCCCGAAGAGGATCCCGAGAGTATGCGGGATTTTCGCCTTAGAAATGTTATTGTTAAGTGTGTTGTCATTGTTGATCATATTGAGCACTTCAACATTGTCCCTCTCCTTCATGTTGTAGGTTGGGAAAACATACTATCTTGGGGTGGTCCTGCATACCGATCCATTGTGTAGGCCATGTATGCTTGTATTACTGAATTCTCTCAATATGATTTGACATTCACTGTGTCAACTAGAGAAGGTCCAATTAAGGAGACCATCATTTGATTTTAGCAATTATGAATATACCTATTGTTGATGACAGTGTACCCATATCCACTTTGCAAGCTAGACTTTCTGAAAATGCTAAACAATTAATTATGAGAGTTCTTTGTAACATGAATGCAGAATGGAATGGTGGTATTGCGCTCAGTTCCAAATATATATTGTCCAGATATAGGGTTTTGCATCATATTTTTATTCGCATTATGGCCTCTTTTATGACTGAGTTGAGCTCTTTTATGGCCCACATTATGCATTCTGTTGTAACTAGCATCCATATCTGTCTTCTTTCTCTTATCTGTCATCATATTATTCAGTTTCGTCTTCACCTTGGTCACAGCGATATTTATTTCGGTTATCTTATGACTACCTTAAATGATCATGCTTTGATAGCTATGCCTATTGGGGAAGGTTATATTAATCTCCGTCCATTTAACAATTCTAATATCAACAAGATGAATCTGGACTTGGCACCTAGTCAAGTTGATGGGAATGCTGGAGGAGATGAAGAAGCTGAAGATGCTGATGCTTTACCTCAAGATGACGTTAATATGAATGATTTATTTGATGAACTTGAATCAAATTTCGAGGCTGACTCTGATTATCAGCCTTCTGATTTCGCTAAGAGGATGCATACTCTTGAGGAACAGGTGGCTCAGATTCATGTAACCTAGGATTCTCCATTTGCTTATATGCATAAATATATGTGGTGCATTAATAAGGGTTTACATCAAATTGATCCATCTATTCTTGCTCCCTCTTCAGGATCTAACTAGTTTCGTTTTGATTTTGATGGTATCTGCAATAACTTTATTATCTCTTTTCCCTATGACCACTTGGATAATATTATTTAAACTCTTATCTATTCAGTTTAGATACTTTGTTTTATTTGGATGAGTAGTTATTAATTCTAATTACTCTCTTATTATCTTCCTTTATCATTATTCACTTCCTTTGTCATGTTGTGACAAAAAGGGGGAGAACATTGTTAAATGATAATGATATGTGGATATGATGAATGGGCTAATATTTTTTACTTTTTTTTTTATTTTTACAGATAGTAGTGTGGATTAAGGGGGGGAGTTGATTATTGATTATTATTGATTATTATTGATTATATTGTTGATTATAGATCATATCATAATATGCTTGTGGAATGTGTTGTTTGAATATCTATTATGCATATTGTAATTTTGGTTTTGTCACAAATTTGACAAAGGGGGAGATTGAAAGTGCCATGTTAATAAACCCTAAGTATTGCCAAATTTTGGTATACCAAACCAATTTAAGTTTGTATCTTGATTTGTATTAAGCTTGTGTATCTGTTCACATTGAATCATCGACATTTGTTCTGTTCCTGCTGAATTTATCTTGCTGATATCTACGACGAAGTTACCGAGATCTTCAAACTGGAAGAAAGTGAAGACTTAGTTTCAGGATCATTGAGGTTCAAGATCTGGAACCAGAAAGTTCAAGAACTCAAGACCTAGTTGAAGACTATGTTCAATATGTCGAGTTCAAGCTTCGAAGAGTAAAGAATTAAAGTTACTGAAGTGATCGATAGTTTGATGGTTTATATGTTCTACATCACAAGTAAGGTATGATTGACCTAGATTGACCTTAGATCATGATTAGATCATTTCATACTTTCGGTCGGTTATTTTGGTTATTTTATAAGTGTAAAATTATGTTCTTTCAACTAGTCATAGCACTGGCTCGACAAGTCCTATTATTTCCTCGATCGGTCTAGGATTTATTTTGAATTTTTGAAATTTTTCTGTTGGTATATGACCAGTCATGGAAACTGCTCGACCAGTCGTGTGAATAGTACTTGACTAGTCATGTAGTGCTCGACTTATTTTCTAGCGAGTAATCTGGACTCACACTACTAGTTGTGTAGTGTCCACGACCAGT
This sequence comes from Magnolia sinica, assembly GCF_029962835.1. Classification (NCBI taxonomy): domain Eukaryota; kingdom Viridiplantae; phylum Streptophyta; class Magnoliopsida; order Magnoliales; family Magnoliaceae; genus Magnolia; species Magnolia sinica. Next base: position 46,039,641 of record NC_080580.1, read on the forward strand.
CGAGCAAGCCACTCGACCAGTCGTGGGACCCACAAGGCTAGTCATGCAACTGAAAAATCTTATCGCGCCAGAATTTTTGAAAATCTGTTTGGATAAGGCTAGCCGTAGCTATTCCAAGGTCAGTCGTGTGAACCGATTTTTCACCTATAAACAGTGTTCGAATTTCAGAGTTTTCTATTCAATTCCTATCATTCTCAAGCAATCACTTTGAGTTTATTTTACGTACATTCTAAGTTATTTTGTGCATATTTAAGATTCTTTAAAGTAGCTCTTGTATTTTAATTTTGATTCTCTATTCCATTCTTATATTGAAAAGGGATATTTGATGTACCCTTTCATGAGATCAAAATCAATGCAAAGCCCTTGCTGATTTAATTAAAAATCATCTAGAGTTAGAACCCTATACACTTGTGAGACAGAACGTTGTACATATACGTCGTCATCAAGTTGGTTCTACCGGGCTGCTTTAGAATCGTCATACAGATAAGTATTTTACTTTTTCTGTAATTCAATTCTATTTGTTTGGTTGGTGAGATTATTCCAGAAAATCTCTGTTTGTCGTTTGTCTGAGGTGATCCAGAAAACTCAGAGCATGGGGTTTTTGAATTGTGTAAGCCTACTTGAAAGACACAATTGTGAAGGTTTTAGGTGAACCTTGAAAAACCTATTTTGATTAGTGAATGCTAATATCTCGAGGGAGTGGATATTATGAGTGGAGTAGTTGTGTGGCTGTTGTTTAACAGTTGGTGTACACACAAGCGAACCACTATAATTCTTTGTGTTTGGTGGATGTGTGATTTATTTCTTTATCTTTTATGGTTTAAGATTGTGGGATGTATTTGTGGATGTGAATGTTGTAATCTTTACATTTCAGCATTGTGTGGTGAATGTTGTAATAGATTAGTTTATTTCTTTCATATCCTCTTCAATTTGAGTTTTTGATACTCACCCACATTCTAGTAGGGTTGTCCTGCCATAAACCATTTATTTTTGGTTTTAAGTTGTCCTTAGAACTAAGTTTATATCAACCTCTCAATACTTGATTTTTGAGATTGTTATTTCCTTTAGTTAATTGCATTTATTTGGCTATCTTGTTGTCTTTATTCCACTTATTATTTTTAATTTGGCATTGTCCTATTCACCTTCCCTCTGAGACATTTTTCTCGGCCTTTTCATTAAGGCACTTGCTGGACATCCAGCCCACCTAACTTCTTGGGCCTACTGGGGTCCAGCATAAGGTGAAACTGAGTGCACAAATATTTTCTAGTGGCCCATAATTATTACAGTGGGCCCTACTAGATGTGATGTGTGTACACAACACATAAAACAAGGTGGGTTTGCTGCTGGACTACATGTCCAACAACATCCTAAAAAAATCTGGACGCCCCCAGTGGGCCTAGGCATCCTTAATGGCCTGGTCGGCTGGCCATATAAACATACAAGGTGGGCCCCACTTGTGGATGTCCACCAGGGGATGGACCATATCTAAGGGGGGCCACACAAGGGAGTAATGGCATGGATAAAACACATCATCAAGGTGGGCCATAAAGGGGAGAATGGCTAGCCCACTGCTAGACATAAACCCAGCTGGAATGTCCAGCAAGGGGGGCTGCTGTCCCATCCACAAAAACCCCCTAAAAATGGGCTGATCTGATGGCCCACATACACCTGAGATAGGTCCCAACAAGGTGGCCCTCAAGATGGTTGAAGAAGGAGGCCAATAAACACATATAAACATGAAACAAAATCTGGGCAGCAAGGCTCTAAAATTAAAATGCTGCTAAAATTTACTGCAGTCCCTGACTTGTACACCCATTGGAGTGAGCTCAGGCCTGTCCAAAAGAGGGGAAATGGGTGGCCAACAAACACCCCTATATGTACAGCAAGGTGGGGTCCACAAAAGTGGCCCACCACCCTCAAAGATCAAGCCGATATGTGTGTTTTCCCTTCAACAAGGTGATTGGACGGTCCAAAAAATTGGACCGTCCCACCCCTTGGGCCTGCTCCATGGCTGTCCATTCAGGGACGGTTGGAGGTGGGCTCCATCATGCATCAAGGTGGGGTCCACACCTCTAGAAAACACCCCTCTATGGGGAAAAAATAGACTACATATAAGGCTAAATTCCATACCAAAAATCAGAAATCAAAGGCTCAGAAAATAGTGTAGAAAAATCTGGACAACAACATATTGTTGAACATACCAGGCTATAAGCTACTAGACAAAGTGAATTACTCCACATAAACCATGATGTGGCCTACCTTAGTGGGCCCCACAAACCCCCAAACCAAGACCCTTCATCAAAACACCTTGCATGTCATAAATGGGGAGCAAGTGGGACACCCAACATCTAGAAAATGGACAACAAGGGAGTCCCACCTTGCTGGATGGTCTGGACATCTTCAGCTCACTAGGTGGGCCACACACATCAGAAAAATAATAGTAGAGAAAGTGGGAAGAGATCTCGGCCATATGAGAAGGGCTCCGCCACTATTGAGACCTTCTCCATCAATCACAACCACACATTACTATATTACATCAAGACATTACATAAATCTACACAAGCATGGCCCTACTAGTCAAAATCTAAGGTAAGGATGCCATCCCCACCATGAATCTAGGGTCTATATGACCCAAATCAAGCCATGGATCAAGAAAAGTCATCATGATGGGGTCCATGGAGAATGGCCCCATCATGGCTCATGCATGCACAAGGTGGGCCATTGGCCACACCTAGGAAGTCAAGGATGACCTCCACCATCGATTGGTGGGTCCTATAAGCTTCCAAGAATGGAATGTAAGAAGAAAAATCAGAAAACTAGCCTAGAATGCACACCCACCTCTTAGATCCTCCTCCTTTCTTCAACACTAGCTCCTTCTTGCTCCAAGGAGTTGTTTTAATGAAGAAGATGAGATTGTAAGGGCTAGATGGAGGGGAAACGAGAGAGAGAGGGGCTGGAAAATCTGAGAATGGTGGGATGTCTCAAGCTTTTCTTATAATGGGGGAGAGGAGAAAATGAGGGAGAAGAGAGGGAAATGGGAAGTTGTAGCAAGGCAATGATGGGTTTGCAAGAAATGATGAATTTTTAGGGAAAAAATGATCATTGCACATGGGAGAGAGCAAACCATGATTATTTTCAGAAGAGAAAAGCCATCATGAGCTTGCTAGCTATGCTAGACTATAGTAGGGTAGGCTATAGGCTAGACTAGGGTAGGCTAGGTCATGATGGAATAGGATGATGTCATCACCTAGGGAATCATGTACATGCAATAGGCAGGTCCCACAATCACGATCAATGGTCCAAATGATGCGCGGCCTACAACTTTTGATCTACAACTCGGATTGAGGCATGAGACACGGCGTTGGAATCGTGGTAATGATGTGGTCGCAAGGGCATAGTTTTGGGTTGAATCGGGTTGGGTTTACAGGATGGAACTTAAGAATCATCGCAAATGCAAGCTACAGGTCATGGGTCACCGAAATTCGACCGGAAGGACCGCGGGACCGAACGGAATAGAACAGATACCAGGTTAAGGGTCTGACAGGTACGAAGTAGAAGACCGTCTTGCATGTATAGGTTGTCATTGCGATTTGAGCAAAACTGTAAGTCTGTCAAAACAATGAGATACATTGTTAATAAGGGTTTGGATAAATTTATACTTTATTTTAGAGATGAAGGGAAGGATGTTCCTGTTGAGAGTCGCTATTTTGGCATCGGTATGACACCAAATGGTGATAAAAATTCTCTCAATAGTTTCTAAGTTTATATTGAATAAGAATTTGAAATCCCCAGTAGAGTTGCCATTTTGTTTCGATAAGAAATAAATGTATTTGATTTGGGGAACTATCTTATTCAATAATAACAGAAAAAGAAAGAGAGAATAATTATCACAAAGTATTCTATTCATTTTGAGTTCATTTACATCCTCACATTCCCTTGATTCCAAAATAAAGTATAAAATTACAAGTATGAATTCTATAGAACAGTCCAAATAATAATTTCTATAGCATTCCACCTTACAATGCATTCATCTCAATGAGAGAAGTGTTGTGCGGATATGGACATCTTATGTTCTCTCTTCCAGCTTGTGTAGAATAACAGACTTTGTGGAATAGCAACCGTATTCTAAGAAAGATTACAGAAAGCTCAGAATATTCAGCAGCATATGAGCCACACACACACTATTTGCATGTAACACAGTCTTGTTGAGTAGGCCGGCGCAACAAGACCGTGTTGCGCGACCCATCGCAGCAAGCCTCGGGCCGTTTCTTCCTTGTTCCTTGTTCCTTGTTCCTTCCTCTTCTCTAAGTACCTGTCAGGGGTACTTAGAGGTCTTCTTCTCAGGAGCTCTAATCTCTTGTCTCTCTCTCAAATGAATGGATGGAGGGGTATATGTAGGCATTCATACGTGTAAGGCCTTAAATATTGTGCCATGGGCCCCACTGTGCACAACTCTTTAGCGCATAATGATTCTCACTCTTATGGTGTTGGACGGTTACGCAAAATACAAATTATTATTTTTCTTCTTTTTAATCTCCATTCTCATTTTTATGCTCCAACATGGTTCCCTCATAAAGCATTAATGTAATGATTGTGGGAAATTCAAGGAATTTATCATGCCCAGAGTCAATGATAAATCAATACATTTTACAGATCAAACAATTGCAAAACATGTAAGATAATATCAATAGTCTTCCTAAGCATCCAAAGTACCTGGAGTCGACAATGGATCAAAGTAAACTGAAAATACTTTTTCATTCAAACAAAAAAAAATCAATGAATGGTTCAACATAAAGATTAAATAACTTGAATCAAAGTAAAATAAACATTAAGAAGAATTATAAGCTTCACCTCTTAGCTCTAGATAAGAGATTAGCCAACCATAGACATGATTGAGCTAAAACCGTAACATCCTAAATTTTCATGGCTAGAGTTTATACTCATGCCCAAGAAAACCAGGTGTTAATAATTGAATGAATTGGATGCTTTAAAATCGCACCATATTTTTTTATTATTTAGGTCACATTCAGTTACATTCATGAAGGTAACCATTCACGAGAATAAAATTGACTATATTTATTATTTCATTAGAGTAAAGAATTCAACAAATTATTGAATGCTCTCTCAATGGGAGCTTGTTACATTATCGAGTTCACAGCGAAAGTATAAAGCTAAAAATCATAAAACTATTTTGTTATTCTTTCAATATAATCTTTTATAGGGAGACGGTCTTCTAGGTCTTCAATCTGTACATCACCTGCATCATGTGTACAGTTGGAGAGGGTCAACGCTATACTCATAGTGATGGTTATCCTTTAAGATTAACAATAATTCAAGAGATTCATCAAAGTAATGTAAGAGTTCCGATACGTCTCGTATTCCATTACTACAAGGAGTATCAATATGCACAAATAACCTACATGAGATGCATGCCTAGCAAAGTGTGTGTAGCTCATCATACTAGTAATCATCATAATGTGGAATATAATTCATAAAAAATCCAACTCGACATGCATCCCATAACGACGGATATTCGCTGGTGTGTTTAACGTTAACATGGATTTATACGAACATCTCAAGGTGACACAACAACGCGGTTGGGGGATTTACATAACACGATGTGTTCATGGAGTAACAATTTATGACATCCAATCCTAAAAAAAGTGATTTAACACGCATGACGATTTACTTACATCGATTGTGCACCACGTCAACCAACCTATGAAATTACATGTCGACCAAGAGGGTCGTTACCCATAAAGCATTACGTCCACGATAAATATTTGAATCACTAGTTGTGATACAATTAACACATCACTTGCATTGATAGAGAACGTAAACTGAATAATTGGGTTTTGGAATATCAAGACACATGCCCAAGCCTTAAAGGTAGATAGTACAAGGCTAATAAAATAAAGAGAGGAGTGGCAATAGCCAACTTAGTAAGGAGAAAAGTGGCAATGGCCAACTTAACAAAGAGGAGAGTCACAATGACTAACTCAACAAAAAGGAGAGTGGCAATGGCTGACTCAATAAAGAGGAGAGTGGCGGGCGATGGCCAACTCAATAATAAGGAGAGTGGTAATGGCCCACTCAATAAAGAGAAGAGTAGAAAGGGCTAACTCAACAAAGTTAGTAAAGGCAAGGGCAAGGCTTGTATCCATCGCCTCATATAAATTCATAAATATCACTTGTAATTAACCACACATCATAATCCCAAAGGGTAAATAATTGTTGATGATAAATTAAACAATTGCAGAGAAAAAATCATGAGAACAGGTAAGATAATTCATATCCACTTAACTCAAAATAAGCTTAAAGGATAAAACCCTCACCTTTGGATCTCGATCTCTCCCTCACCTTGTTAGATCTGTGTCCTTTACGCTCTAAATCTAGTAGAATATAATCCATCTAATTAGGTTATTGTACTATTAAGAATAATAGGGTTAGGTTGTGGTTTAAGCTAGGATCAGAGTGAGTATTTGATTAAGCAACCGATCAAGCTCTATTTTAATTAATCCTTCACTAAGTTGATATAAAATTTTAAGATCAATACCTTTGATCTTCATAAGTAGTTAGGGATTTAGATGATCTTAGTTATCAATCACAAGATCTGAACCCGTACGTGACCTTGACTCGTTGCTGGACTCAGTCGATCCTGAACCCGAATCAACGATTCAGTGGATTGTGGTTGCAGCACCAGCACTTCGTCAGTAGCTAGTAGCCATTGCTGCCTCTGCTTCTTCTCTCTCCTTCTTCCTTTCTTGTTTCTTCTCTCTCTTCCTCTCTCTTTTCTTGTTATAGTTGGGTGGCTGGCCAGCTTGGTGCGACAGCGACAACCACACTTCTCCCTCTCGTTTTTCTTTCTTTCTTTCCTTCTCCTATTTTGTTTCTCTCCAGTCATCAGACAAGGGAGAATTTATAGTGTAAGAACTCTAGACCTTTCGTGCATAACTCTTGCATAGTAGAGAAAGATGGAGGGCTCCCTTACACATTCCTTATTTGCGTAATCAAGAAAACAAAATAGCATGATTGTTGTCTGCAATCAACGGGTCTCCTTCCACATTTCGTCTTCCCTCTTTTGTGGATCGAATCGGATCTGTAAAGGTCAATGTCTAAACAGCTTGGGTCTTCTGATGGAGCCATTCTTCACCATTGGTAGTGTCATCTTGGCCAAGGAAGATGAACCATCTTTAATGGCGGATTGTCCCTTTTCCCGTATTCATTTGAGTGGTCTCTTCTGGATGGTTCAGACCTATCTAATAGTGTTGATTGGGCCATAAGATCAAGCGTCTGATCGTTCTGGTAGGCATCCTCCTTGTGAATATAATTTTTTCACATTGTGGTTCGTCCCCGAGGAAAGTGGTGGACGCTACACTCCTGCCACTTTCTTTCCACTAACGTGGAAGGGATAAAAAATCCCTCCCCTTTATTTTTGACGACCCAGATCAAAGTAAGATAGCTTTCTTTATATTTCCTATGCAAAAGAGTTTAAAACCATGTTGGTTTCTTAGCATTGCTTGTAGAGGGATTTGCCCTGAAATTCGGGGGTCGAGCATAACTCGGCTCCCGAGTTCCAAAACATCACTTATGCAACATAATTAATGAATGATGTATGTTGACCGTATTAGCACATAAACATGGGATAGATTAAGCCAAAACGCAGATATGATTCAAGGATAAGTGAATAAAGCAAGCGGAAGACTTATAGTAAAATATGTGTACAAGTGTAAGTCCCTGAATTACATATACAACCAGATCGTGTAAAAGTGTTATTTATCAAAATTATAAGTACAAGTTACATCATTTTAGATCCCAAAATAGTAATCCCATAGGTCCCGCGCAACCGACCGAGGCTCGCTAGAACCCGTCGAAAACCGCATATAGGAGAAGGCAGCCTCGTCGCATCCAGCTCCCGCTCTGCCTCGACGTCGCATCCACATCTTGCAACATCGGGGCCTAAGACAGTCTGGTGGGTGTGAAACACCGCCCCGAAACGTGGGAGTGAGTGATCAACTCGGTGGAACAATAAGGCAATCGGTTAACATGCTATCGCTTCAATCAAACAAGAATGATAAAGCAGACAATTAAATAAATCCTAAGTACTCTTGTTAATGCGGTATGAATGCAATATGATGCGTGCCCTCACGCGTACACCCTCGGCGTCTTCATCTTACGTTACGCATGACATCGCCTCAAAGTGCGCCACATCTACAAAGCACATGCAAATGCGGTGCATGGATATGATTACCAAGTTGTTATTAGTCCAATTCATACAGATTGGGAAGCTAAGATACCTTCCTCATATCACCATCCAACAGTGATCCATACTAGGGTCGTCAATCCTAGACATCTCATACGATCATATAGTTGAGGTCGTAGCAAAGGACTCGTCACCAATCAATGCACGCCTTTCATGCCCTTACTACCACAGATCGGCTCGTCACCTCCTTGCGGTATCCGGGTATGCTCGAGGTCACTACAAAGGGCTCGTCACCAATCAATGTAGGCCGACAACAGCACGAATATAGTGTCCCATACCACCATAATCGGCTCACGAGTTTAGTTGCTCACCGGTCACTACGGGAGGCTCGTCACCCCAGCGTAGGCCGACGGCTCGACCACGGTGTCCCATACCACCATGTCCGGCTCATGAGTCTTAGCGGATCGGTACCATGGTTATTAGGATTTCACTGGTAAGTTCGGTACCCTAGATTCAAGCAGGAGCGTCCCTACCTGGTTAACATACACCGGACAATCGGGTTAGTTGACAAACTCGACTAGCACGAGCGCACGTTGAATTGAACGACATAGAGTGCGCAAACACTCCGCGTGGCCAAACCACCGCCGCCAACTCTAATACGACTCGGGTTCGTCTAATGCGTCTCACGTGGCGAAAGCAATCTCAACCACGACCAAAGGGTCAATTACCGATTTCTGGACTAAGGCATAGTCCCAAACATCCTACACTACGACAAATATTCATATGGAATGTAAAACAGTAATGGAACAACCACTCAAATCATGGTGCATACACATCTGAAGAATATCAATTTAACATAAATGTAAGCATAGGAATGCTTGAATTTAAATAACTTGGAATGTAAATGCATAAGGAAATCATGCGCATCCATAGGAGTATTGAGAATCACTTCTCAACGCCTGCATTTAGTGTAATCAGTTACACGTAGGTCATTCATGCATCTCTACAAACACTTAGCATCCATGGAACAACATACATGACGCATGTTGAAATACATGCACTTAGACAATTCCTTCTTCCAAGGAGTTGTCATACATGCATCTAGCATACATACATGACCAAAAATCATGGCAAACATAGGTGCGTATTTTATACGTATACGGTACTTTATAAATACACTTAGAATACACAAATCTCAACATAGCACATGCATATCAAGAAAGCAATGTAAACATAACATTTGACATGTGAAATCTCATCCATAACAAGAATAAATCACTATCTGGGATTGAAAGCCTTGAAAACCATAACCTATACACTTAAAGTCCGCACCTTAAGCAAAGAAAGAACCGCCGAACTGATTTAGACGAGTTGCCTTCACAACGGCGCAAGAATACCCTAAAATAAGGATAGAAATGAGATACAACAACACCAAGTCTAATCTAAGCTCTAACACAGGTTAGGGTTAGGTTAACTTACCCCAAAAGAACTCAGAATCGTCCGAGGAACGATTCAAAGTAAAGGTTCAAAGGTGAAGAAGAACAAGGAAGAATCAAGATGATTCACCAACCAATCTCTCTCACTAACTCTCTCTTTTCCACTCTCTTTCCAAGCTAGGGTTAGAGAAAATTCGTATGGAAATGAGAACTAGGGTTTAAGGACTATATATAGGCCTTAAAATGATGGAAATAACCCATGGTCAAGGTATACTTAGGTTATAACCAAAGTACGCCTTTCTCGATCCAACGAAGCACTTCGGTGGGCCTATAACCACGAAAGGTCGGACTTAAGCTCACCGACCATGGATCTAGGTCAGCTGAGTTTTCATACCGACGGCTTACAGATCGACCGTGGCGGACCACACTCAATTCAACGGTCACGAAACTCGATCGTCCACAAGCACTAGGATATGCCGGGGCCAACTCCTGATTCGAGGGTGAAATTGGGTCGAATCCAACGGTCGAATGCTTAAAATCGTCGCGCAAGTAACACGACTCAATTTCATAAAAGCTTATTAAATTCCAACCGTTCTCACACTCTTCACTCCGAACTCAACCAAATCGACCTAGAAATCCGATCGACTTGATTTTTGAGGTGAAGACCAAGCCCAACTCGATGTAACTGACTAAGATCATCGCCATCGGACTTTCGACGCGCGGTCAGGTCCGATCCCGATCTTCCAAAAATTCCCCGAACAACCGGATTTAGCGATGGATCCCACATTTCACAGTAACGTAGCGCTCACTAATGTACCTTTAGAGCCATGCAGATACAATTTAAAGTGATTGATGCGAATTTCACAAGCAATCAAGTAAAGCGCTAATTACCCCAAAAACAACTACTTAAGGAAAGATTAGCACAAAAATTCCAAGGTCGTTACAATCTACCCCCCTTAAAGAAAATTTCGTCCTCGAAATTCATACCTTCATATAATCCTCGAGGATCAGAGGGTAGGTCTTCCTGACCTCAGCTTCAGATTCCCAAGTAGCCTCTTCTACGCCATGATGCGACCATAACACCTTCACGAGAGGGATAACCTTGCTACGCAGCACTGCTCCTTTCTATCCAGAATACGTGTTGGTTGCAGTACATAAGTGGCATCCTCACTTAACTGCACTTGCTCCCAACTGATAATATGCGAAGGATCAGGAACGTACTTCTTCAGCATAGAGATATGAAATACGTTATGCACGCCCGCAAGAGGTGTGGGCAAAGCAAGGCGGTAAGCTACTGCTCCCACTCGATCCGAACTTGAAATGGACCAATAAATCTCGGCGTCGGCTTCCTTCTTACCGAACCGCAAAACTCCCTTCATAGGAGAGACCTTCGAGAAAAACATGATCTCCCACTACGAACTCAAGCGGTCGACGCCTCGTATCAACATAACTCTTCTCTCTGTGCTGCTAGAAGTCGACGTCGAATGATGTCAACCTTCTCTCAAGTCACCTGCACCAACTTCGGGCCAAGCAAACTACGCTCACCAATTTCGGCCCAACAATGGTGCTCTGCACGGCGACCATACAACGCCTCGAAGGGAGCCATGCCGATACTCCGAAACTATTATTATACGCGAACTCGGCATACTGAAGAAATCATCCCAACCGTCTTTGAAATCCAAAACACAAGCTCGCAACATATCCTCCAGGACTTGATTCACGCGCTCCGTCTCGCCCATCTGTTTGCGGATGAAACGCGGTCTTGAACTTCCGTTTCACACCCATCGCTTCCGGGATACGAGTCCATAAGATAGATGTAAAACGCGTGTCTCTATCGGACACAATCTCCAGGGGAACTCCATGCGACGCACTATCTCCTTGATATACAACCTAGCCAACTCGTCTGCAGAGTAAGTGACTCGGATCGGTAAGAAATGCGCCGACTTCGTTAATCGATCGACGATCACCCAAATAGAGTCAAATCCCTTTCTCGTCGTCGGCAACCCAGAAATAAAATCCATAGAGATGAAATCCCACTTCCATTCAGCTATGGGCATGGGCTGCAACAGCCCAGAGGTCGGCGATGCTCTGCCTTGACCTGCTGGCACGTGAGACAACGAGAAACAAATTCAGCAATCTGGACCTTCATATTATCCCACCAATATGATCTCCTCATATCCTGATACATCTTCGTGCTACCTGGATGCATCGCAAGCTTAGAACTATGGGCTAACTCGAGAACCTCACGTCTCAAGTCAGGGATGTCAGGAACACATAACCGGCCACGAAAACGTAGGCCCCCATCAGAACTAACACTCCAGTCGGAGTTCCCATCTGTACCAACCCGCTGCCTCATCTTCACCAAAAGCTCATCATCCGCCTGAGCTGCAACGATCTCTCGTCGATAACGGGCCGTACACGAATGTGTGCGATAACCTCATACGGCTCAACCACCGTAAGCTTCGCTCAAAATCGCGCACGAACTCCAACATCTCCCACTCTGCTATCATCAGCGGAGCCGCAAACTCCAAAGCCTTCTTGCGACTCAACGCATCTGCCACAAGGTTTGCCTTACCAGGATGGTAAGAAACATCGAACTTGAAGTCCTTCAATGTTTCCATCCATCTGCGCTGCCTCATATTCAAATCACGCTGCGTGAAAATATACTTAAGGCTCTTGTGGTCGCAAAAGAGCTCGAACTCCTCACCATAAAGGTAATGTCTCCAAAGCTTTAATGCGAAGATGACACGCCAATTCCAGGTCGTGCGTAGGGTAATTCTCTTCGTGTTTCCTTAATCGACGCGAAGCATAAGCAATCACCCCGTCCTTCCGCATAAGGACACAACCCACAACGCGAGAGGCGTCAGGATATATAATATACTTAACCCCTTGCTCGCAATACTAGCACAGGGGCGGACGTCAACTTGTCCTTCACCTCCTGAAAATAACTCCGCCCGCTCACTCCAAGCAAACTTCAAATCCTTCCGTGTCACCTACGACAACGGTCTGGCAATCTTCGAGAAGTCCTGAATAAAGCGTCGATAATATCCTGCAAGGCCAAGAAAACTCCTCACCTCAGTAACTGAACCAGGCTGCGTCCAGTCCTGCACTGCAGCTACCTTGGCAAGGTCGACGGCTATACCTTCCTTGGACACCACATGTCCCAGGAACTTGACTTCCTCTTTCCAGAAATCACACTTCTAGAACTGTGCGAAAAGCCGATGCTCCCTAAGAGTACCCAAAACCGCTCTTAAGTGCTCCTCGTGCTCGCCGGCTCGCCGAATAAATCAAGATGTCATCAATAAATACAATGACGAATCGAAACAGAAACGGCCGAAACACCCTGTTCATCGATCCATGAACACGGCCGGTGCGTTCGCCGACAACGACATCACAAGGAACTCATAATGACCGGAGCTAGTGCGGTCTTCTGCACGCCCCCATCCTTGACGCGCAACCGATGATACCCTGACCGCAGATCAACCTTCGAAAAGTACCTGCCCCCTTCAATCGATCAAACAGATCATCAATCCCGGGCAAGGGGTACTTATTCTTCACGATTACCAGAAGTTCAACTGCGATAATCAATACACAATCGCAAGGAACCATCCTTCTTCTTCACAAATGCAAGTGCTCCCCAAGGAGACACACTGGGCCGAATAAAACCCAATTCTAGCAAACCATCTATCTGCTTCCTCAACTCCTCCATTTCACTCGGAGGCATCCGATAGGTGGGTAAAGAAATGGGCGCCGCACTAGGCATAAGATCGATAGCAAAATCAATCTCACGCTGAGGAGGTAATCCAGGAATCGACTCAAACACATCTTCAAACTCCTGAACTACCGGCGTACTAACCAACGCCGACTCGGCCGAACTCTCCAACAGAGAAGAATAAAAATCAATACGAATAGGGTAACTGACCTGAACTGGGAAAGTAACAATCTCGCCCTCAGGTCCATGGATCGTCACTGATCTCGCTTCACAATCAATCTCAACTCGCATCCTCGTGAGCCAATCCATACCCATAATAACATCGTAGTGATAAAGCGGTGCGACTAGCAAATCAACACGGATCGATCCACTTCCCAGATCGACCAAACAATCCATACAACGCTTGCCCAAGGCAGAGGACATCCCCGTAGCGGTAGTAAGCGTCACTCGCATAGGAACAGATCTCAAACCCAAACGCCTAACGCCGCATAAGAAATAAGAGAAGTAGTGGACCTGTATCCACTAGCACAGAAACGGAATACCTTCTATATGCGCTGTCACCTCAAAGGACCTCGGCACCAAGTCAGACATATTCAGCAGAAAGCGCATGAACACGAGCTGCTGCGACGATTCGGCGGAGGAACCATGGGCCGATGAGGTGGCCTGAAACCAGGACCAGTCTGAAGGATGGATGAGCTGGCGCCGATCGAAGAGGAGGAGGAGAAATAACCGGAGGCATCGGACGGCTAACCCTCTGCGGTGGAGTAAAACCACCTGCTCGCATACGGAAAAAGGAAACGGTCCAAGTGCCCAACCTTTCCACAATAAGAACATCTCAGATCAGCTCTCATCTGCTGAGCGGGCGGAACGCCTAGGAGGAGAATCAACACGCGGCCTCTTGCCAAGGAAAGGTGCACCATGGAAATCCGGTCTCGGCCTAGGAGGCATCGGTGCTCGCATGCGGGACGCTCTATCTCCGTCCCGCTCTGCTCGCAAGGACATGCTCACTAGCTCCGCATATGAAGAAATGTTGGCACAACAAATCTTCGATCGGATCTCGGGCCTCCCCTCAGAAAAACGCCGCATCCTCATCGGTTGATCGCCCAGATCAAAGGAACATACCGCCCCAACTCAAAACCGGTTCTCATACTCCGTAACCGACAACCCTCCGGGGAGGCGAAGGAACTCACTCTCCTTCTCATGTCGACATCAGGAAATACTTCTCGTGGAAGCGGCCTCAAACGCCCGCCACGACCACACGAAGTCCTCTTCGACAGTGCACACTGTCCCACCACAAACCGGCCTCCTTCTCAAACATGAAGGTGGCAAGCTCAACTTGCTCGACCTAGAGCAGTGCAACGGCCTCGGCATCTTAGAGATGCGGTCAATCCAATACTCGGCCTCCTCGTCTATGAGAACCCGCAAAGTAGGAGGTCTCAAGCGCTGGAATCGCTCGAATGTGCGCACTAACACTGGCACTGGCACTCCCGGATGGAGGCATAGGTGAAACAGTTGGAGTCTCCCCAGCAAAGATGCCAGCCATGGAGGAGAGGAACTCCTGCCGCTGCCGCTGCCGCTGCCGTATCGCTGCCGCTAAATCGCTCGCGCATCAACAACATCATCTCGCTCAAACCTATCAACAGTGAAGCGTAAGAAGGTGCATGGCTCGGCTCAGAAACCGAGGGTGTGACCGGAGGAGCCATAGGTGTCGACCCAACACCAACACGAGATGGACCCGCTTGCGGATCTGAATGGCTATCGCTCAAGGGAGGAACCCCTGCAAGCGACTCAAAGGAGAGACGGGCCCAAGTCTTCGAACCCTTAGGAGGCATCCCTACATTAAATCAAAGGATGCAACCTGCCGATTCTAAGTCACATAATCCATCCACACAACAACAACACAACAGCACAACACCAAAACAAACCACATGCATTCCATTAACCAAAATCGTCGCAATACAAGTAGTGCAAACAATACATGAATCACGACTAGGAAAGCATGAAAACAACAACATCTAACACTTCAAACAACCACAACTACTACAACCACTAACAGCTACCACACTACAACAACTCCAACTACAAGCCAACAATGGCTACACACAGAAAGAAAAACACAAACAAAGCAAAGACGGCCACGACGATGCTACTCGTCGGAATCAGGAGACGGAGGCGGAGCACCCTTATCCTGCAAGCAACACAGGATAGACTTCAAAGTCCGGGACATCTTCTTGAACTTGTGCTTAACCAAGCCTCGAAGATCAACCATCTCCTGGCGTAAAGCGGCTTGCCCTTCTTCAAGCCGTGTAAGACGGGCATCTCTGGCAACTTGCTCTGCGCCCCTCTGGCACCACAAGAGGAGAGCGATCACTCGAATCTTGTGCCCCAATCTCTTCCTCGTCTTGCTCTGTTTCTTCCTCGGACTCCGCACCACCTTCAGATAACTCTCATCATCACTCTCAGACCCGGCCTCACCTTCTGAGGCAAGCCGACCAGAACCAACCTCCATCGGCTTAAGGGTCCTCAAGTTGATATAGCGAACAGGACCGGCTTCTCGGCTCCAAGCCTATAGCCAAACTCATGTGCGATCTTGCAAATGAGGCGGCCAAAGGGAAGAGACTCGGTCCGTCTACTCGAACGAGCGATGAGAATAATCTGGCGCAGGACGTACGTCGGCACACACAACTTCGCATCTTGCCCACCTGATATAGAAAATCTACCATCAGGCGCGTACACTCGCTGCGGTTGCTCCACCCGGGATACACATTGAACGTAAAGATGTGGTGAAGCAAACGGAAGTCGTCCGTCATGTGAGAAGCCAAAAGACTCCTATTCGGCCTGCCATTCGACCAGATGACCACACAAGGATCGGGTGCGACGATCCCTCTCACGCACACTGTCCACATTCTTCTCGCCTGGCATGCACTTCCCCAAGTGGCACCTTCAAGAGTCGGGATATCAAAGCAACATTGACAATTCCAACTCGACCGCTACCACAGGAAATCTTGAACTGCAGAGGATCCAGCGAATGCTCCAGAATGTTGGCATAGAAGGCCCGAACAGTGCTAGCATTCGCGCGATACTCGCCTTCGAACAAGGGACCCCAACCAGCCCCTTCTAGGCGCTCCAACAAAAAGAACTCACCAAAGAGCCGCGGATCAACATGAGCCTCAAAAAGGACTCTACGCCCCTCATAGACTCCATGCGACAATTCCGCCAACAAGGTCCTACTGACAGGAGCTCGAGGATCGAGGTCCCGCTTCGTCTGGAACTCGCGCGTGGCGGACGTGCTAGCGGCGGCACCTCTCGGCCTCCGTGCACGGGTTGGGCGGCTCGGCCCGGCTTCATCCACGGGCGCTCTCTTCTTCCCCATCAAGGAAAGAAGGGAAGAAATGGAAAAGATGGCCGTCACAATCTCAAAGAGGGCCATGAGAAATGAGAGAAAGAGAGAAATAGGAAGATGGTGAAGCTTCCACACAACTATGAGCCAAAAAGGGAATGAAAGGGCTCAAATGAGAGGGAAAAATGGAGAAATCAGCAATGGAATAGAAGATTTGAGAATGGAGTGATGGGTTTGCACGAAAATGGAAGGAAGATGAAGATTTGGGAGAGATTTGAGAGAGTTTGGAGAGGTTGTTGAAGAAAAGGAGAGCTTGGAAGAGGGTTTTGTAAAGGAAATAGGTAAAAGGAGTGGTTTTAAAGTGAAACCCGTGGAGGGGTGGGCCACACAAGCCTCATGGACGATCGGCCCGCGTCGGCCCGGCCCGCCGACCGGCGATCCCTCGCCGAACCGGCGATGGCATCGCCGGTCTCTGGACATATCGGCGATGCCTCACCGATTTGGCGAGGTCCTCCTGGTCCTCCTTGGTCCAAATGATGTGGTTCCCCCGGGTCCCACGGAAAATGCCCCGATTGGCCCCTTGTGTAATTTGAAGTTTATCGGGTCATTCTGACAGAAATCTGATACAAACAGCGATTTCTGGAAGGTTTAAAAATGAATAATGGGAGGGTAGACCATCTACACTCATTAATAGAGGGTCTAGAACAGGTTTCGGGTCGCTGTGTGTGATCAGGTAAGGGTACAGACTCGATCTCGGCAAAGGTTTTCAGGAAACTTTCGCCGATAGAAACTACGGAGCACAAACACAAAGCGATGATAGACCCGCACCCAATTACACTATAGTGGTGACAACGTGCGGTGTGTGACCATAACCCAGGTCCGGTTTAATCCAGATCATGCTTTGATACCAACTTGTAACGCCCTGAAATTCGGGGGTCGAGCATAACTCAGCTCCCGAGTTCCAAAACATCACTTATGCAACATAATTAATGAATGATGTATGTTGACTGTATTAGCACATAAACATGGGATAGATTAAGCCAAAACGCAGATATGATTCAGGGATAAGTGAATAAAGCAAGCGGAAGACTTATAGTAAAATATGTGTACAAGTGTAAGTCCTTGAATTACATATACAACCAGTAGATCGTGTAAAAGTGTTATTTATCAAAATTATAAGTACAAGTTACATCATTTTAGATCCCAAAATAGTAATCCCATAGGTCCCGCGCAACCGACCGAGGCTCGCTAGAACCCGTCGAAAATGCATATAGGAGAAGGCGGCCTCGTCGTCATCCAGCCCGCTCTGCCTCGACGTCGCATCCACATCTGCACATCAGGGCCTAAGACAGTCTGGTGGGTGTGAAACACCGCCCATAAACGTGGGAGTGAGTGATCAACTCGTGGAATAATACCGCAAAAGTTAACATGATATCGTTCAATCAAACAAGAATGATAAAGCAGACAATTAAATAAATCCTAAGTACTCTTGTTAATGCAGTATGAATGCAATATGATGCGTGCCCTCACGCGTATACCCTCGGCGTCTTCATCTTACGTTACGCATGACATCGCCTCAAAGTGCGCCACATCTACAAAGCACATGCAAATGCGGTGCATGGATATGATTACCAAGTTGTTATTAGTCCAATTCATACAGCAAGATTGGGAAGCTAAGATACCTTCCTCATATCACCATCCAAACAGTGATCCATACTAGGGTCGTCAATCCTAGACATCTCATACGATCATATAGTTGAGGTCGTAGCAAAGGGCTCGTCACCAATCAATGCACGCCTTTCATGCCCTTACTACCACAGATCGGCTCGTCACCTCCTTGCGGTATCCAAGTATGCTCGAGGTCACTACAAAGGGCTCGTCACCAATCAATGTACGCCGACAGCACGAATATAGTGTCCCATACCACCATAATCGGCTAACGAGTTTAGTTGCTCACCGGTCACTACGAGGAGGCTCGTCACCCCAGTGTAGGCCGACAGCACGACCACGGTGTCCCATACCACCATGTCCGGCTCATGAGTCTTAGCGGATCAAGGTACCATGGTTATTAGGATTTCACTGGTAAGTTCGGTACCCTAGATTCAAGCAAGAGCGTCCCATACATGGTTAACATACACTGGACAATCGGGTTAGTTGACGAACTCGACTAGCACGAGCGCACGTTGAATTGAACGACATAGAGTGCGCAAACACTCCGCGTGGCCAAACCATTGCCGCCAACTCTAATACCACTCGGGTTCGTCTAATGCGTCTCACGTGGCGAAAGCAATCTCAACCACGACCAAAGGGTCAATTACCGATTTCCTGGACTAAGGCATAGTCCCAAACATCCTACACTACGACAAATATTCATATGGAATGTAAAACAGTAATGGAACAACCACTCAAATCATGGTGCATACACATCTGAAGAATATCAATTTAACATAAATGTAAGCATAGGAATGCTTGAATTTAAATAACTTGGAATGTAAATGCATAAAGGAAATCATGCGCATCCATAGAAGTATTGAGAATCACTTCTCAACGCCTGCATTTAGTGTAATCAGTTACACGTAGGTCATTCATGCATCTCTACAAACACTTAGCATCCATGGAACAACATACATGACGCATGTTGAAATACATGCACTTAGACAATTCCTTCTTCCAAGGAGTTGTCATACATGCATCTAGCATACATACATGACCAAAAATCATGGCAAACATAAAGGTGCGTATTTTATACGTATACGGTACTTTATAAATACACTTAGAATACACAAATCTCAACATAGCACATGCATATCAAGAAAGCAATGTAAACATAACATTTGACATGTGAAATCTCATCCATAACAAGAATAAATCACTATCTGGGATTGAAAGCCTTGAAAACCATAACCTATACACTTAAAGTCCGCACCTTAAGCAAAGAAAGAACCGCCGAACTGATTTAGACGAGTTGCCTTCGTCAACGGCGCAAGAATACCCTAAAATAAGGATAGAAATGAGATACAACAACACCAAGTCTAATCTAAGCTCTAACACAGTTAGGGTTAGGTTAACTTACCCCAAAGAACTCAGAATCGTCCGAGGAACGATTCAAAGTAAAGGTTCAAAGGTGAAGAAGAACAAGGAAGAATCAAGATGATTCACCAACCAATCTCTCTCACTAACTCTCTCTTTTCCACTCTCTTTCCAAGCTAGGGTTAGAGAAAATTCGTATGGAAATGAGAACTAGGGTTTAAGGACTATATATAGGCCTTAAAATGATGGAAATAACCCATGGTCAAGGTATACTTAGGTTATAACCAAAGTACGCCTTTCTCGATCCAACGAAGCACTTCGGTGGGCCTATAACCACGAAAGGTCGGACTTAAGCTCACCGACCATGGATCTAGGTCAGCTGAGTTTTCGCTCTGATCGGATTTACAGATCGCCGTGGCGGACCACACTCAATTCAATGGTCACTAAACTCGATCAAGTCCACAAGCACTAGGATATGCCTGGGCCAACCATCCCGATCGGAGGGTGAAATTGGGTCGAATCCAACGGTGAGAATGCTTAAAATCGTCGCACGGCGACACGACTCATTTCATAAAAAGCTTATTAAATTCCAACCGTTCTCACACTCTTCACTCCGAACTCAACCAAATCGACCTAGAACATCCGATCGACTTGATTTTTGAGGTGAAGACCAAGCCCAACTCGCTGACCGCAACAACCTAAGATCATCGCCATCGGACTTTCGACGCGCGGTTCAGTTCTGATACAGATCTTCCAAAAATTCCCCGAACAACTGGATTTAGCGATGGATCCTGGATTCCGAGTAACGTAGCGCTCACTAATCGCACGTTTAGAGCCATGCAGATACAATTTAAAGTGATTGATGCGAATTTCACAAGCAATCAAGTAAAGCGCTAATTACCCCAAAAACAACTACTTAAGGAAAGATTAGCACAAAAATTCCAAGGTCGTTACAAGAGGGATTTGCGACAAAAAAATCTGCTTGGCTGCTCGATTGGGTTTGGTGTGAAAGAGGTTAGGTTTTGGTTGAATTTGTCATATGGATGCATTGGACGGTTTAGATCATCCAGATGGACGATCATGGTGGGCCACAACATGTCCCATTGGGTGATGCCCATTAGATTTGCGAACGGCTAGTAAAAACTCTCCTTCTTTTGAAATTGGTTGGGTCAAACCAGGTTTGACCCGATTTCTAGTTCAGTGTATCGCTAGTGCACATGTATTGTGCACATTCAGGGTTGATAGTGGAGCCACAGTGATGTTTTTGTGAAATTTACTCCATCGATTCATTTTCTTCGGTCCAAATGGGGCCCTGATCAGAGATCAAGCAGGTCTAATGCTCAAGTGGGCCACCCTCAGGTGGATATTTGTTTTAACCATTAATCTTGCAGATCCAAGGGTTAAAATTTGACATGTATGGTTTATTTATGATATATTGCCATGGTGTAAACTGTCATATCAAACGGATTGTGGGAACCTTGTGATCTAGAATTCAGGGGTCTAGGTTATCGGCATTTTCATAATTATTGCCGATACGAGAGTTTTGTTAAATCTAATGGTTCTACATGGTTGTATGCACATTTATGAACAATTCTTACAAAAGAACTTACATCTAGATCATTACGGATGAAGGGTTATTTGCTAATTTAATTAGGGGAATGTACGTGTATCAAACCACATGATCAATGGTCGGATGACTTGATTTATGGATGGAGACTATTCTCAAGGGTCAGATTCGCGTTGGAGGATTGATGTGGTTTAAGATAGTTAGATTGGTATCATACACATGTACATATTATGCTAAATTCCATGGTAACACTCGAGAACTTTCAATACTCGAGTATTGAAAAGTTCGGGGTGTTACAAAAACTCAAAAAGAGGATGGAGGACTCCTTGAAGCATTGAAGCACAATAACTCCTTGCTCTACTCTTACCACAATTCAAGCTTTGAAACTCCTAAACTATCCCTTTATATAGGTATTGATCGGACTGACTTCAAAACTAATTCAAATTTATGCAACTATCGCAACTTCGATGGCACTTTCTATGTCATCGAACTCCCAGCAAAGAGTTCGGATGAAATTGGGAAACCGTCCAACATAGAACTTTCAAATCTGCGTATTTTCTCAATGTCATCGAACCTCCTTCGATGGAATTGAACTGGCTTTGATGGCATCAAACATCTCCTCGATGGAATTGAAGAATACTTAAATATGTCCAGCAAAAAAATCAGTTTTACCATCAAACTATAGAATTTTCAATTTTCAATTTTTTGCACTGTCTCCTTATTTTTTTTGTCTTCTTCACTTGGTTTCCTTGGATCTTTAACTCTTGAATTCTTCAATCTTGACCTCCATAGATCCAATCATCCACTTGGTAATTCTTTAAGCATCAAATCCATACTTTAAGCATTCATTTCTCATTAGCTCTCAAAATCACCTTGTTGGAGAAAACATGTGTAAATAGATAAATTAATCACATCTATGTTCACAAAACCAATGCATAACAAGGGAAAAATATACAATGTTTTAGTCTCAATAGACATCCAGCCCTTCCAGCCAATTGGCCCCACTATGAGGAACATAGTTCAATGTCAATCACTACGCCAAAATCACGAAATTGCGACAGATTTGATCCATGGGTAAAGGAAAATATCTGTCGCTTATACATCTGGTAGGTCAAAAGTCAGGGAATTTAGTGACAGACCAAAATTCGTCACTAAATGTAAGAACCGTATCCTAGCCTATACTGTTCCGACGACTCCCGCGATCCTTCCCGTCAAACTCCAGCAACCTGCGACGTATAATCGATGTTTGCGCACGACCCTAAGTCATATCTCGTAGATTTGAGTCGGCTTAATCCGATACTTGTATCATTGGGACCGCACCGTCGCCGCGGTTCCAACACCGCGTCTTGCGCACCGATGCGATACCCTAGTCAGAAGATGTGGGCCGACGTTTATTTCGAAGAAACGCCACGCTTTTGTGATCCCGAGAGAATCTCTACAACATGTCCCATCAATCAATCACTCCATCAATCAATCACATCACATCATGTCAAGTACAAGAGCACCCATGCTTTCTTTCTCCACAAGTTAAGCAACCACCAAAGTCAACCAATCCATCACCTCACCCATCACTCACATCTATCACCCATCTCCCATCACTTCTCTCCTTACAACTCTCTCTCTCCCTCATTTCCCAAGCAACAAATCCCAAGCAAAGCGCCTCACACGTCCAAGCTCTTCCATGAGAGAAAGTGAGTTGTGTGGCCCACTTCTCCATCCCGAAATCCCTCACCCTAGCCATTCATTTCCCATCTTCCACCGTTAAAGTGAAGCACAAGGAGACCGGCTTTCCAACGGACCAAGAAGATCGACGGTGGGTGATTTTCTTTTGAGTAGATCTTGACTTTTAGATCATAGTGGGTGCTTTGATAGGGTAGTTTTAATTTTTTAAGATGGGCCAAGTGAGGCCAACTGATCAATGGTTTGGATCTCACTTTGGACCTTAAGATGTGGCCGATGGCCCACTTGGATCATCATGATCATTCCATGATGGGGCCATTCTCCATGGACCCCATCATGATGTTTATTTTCCTTACATACCTAGGGTCATCTAGACCATCTATTTTAGTGAAGAAGGGATCTCCACCATTAGATTTTGATTTAATGAGCCCATGTGTAATGGGACCCACTTAATGTACATTTTAAATCATGCAAGGGAGGGCCCATAATGCCGAGGTCCCTCCATCACTCGATCTCTTTCTCTCTCTCTCTCTCTCTCTCTCTCCTTTTCTTTGTGATGATCTAGTTGTGTGGCCCACTTGGATGGACCCTACTTTATATATGTGTCTTACCCAAGCCATCCAGACATTTGGTGACCCACCTGAGCAGGGTCCACCTCATATGCATGCGTTATGCATAAACCGTCCAGCGTCCCCTGGACGCTAGACGTGAAAAGAAAACAAAATATTAGCTTTTTCAAAGCTTATTGGGTGGGCTGCTTATGTAGGCCCCACCTTGATGTAAGTATTCAATCCACTCTGTCCATTCCCTTCCATGGCTCATTTTAGACGTTGAACCGAAAAAATGATGTTAATCCAATTTTTCTGGTGGGCCATAGCATAGAAGATATTGATTTTACCGTTAAAAATCGAGTAGGACCCACCTTGAGCTAAATCATACTGGATATTGGACTCCTTTGGATGGTATCGGGCCATGAAATACATTGGCTGGGGTGGATTCACTTGAATTGGACCCCACATATGAAAAACCCTTAAAAAACTGATCTTTCAAAAAAAAAATACAATAGTAGCATTGCTACTGCTACTGTCAGACGTGCAGACAACGCCTGCGCCAGGCGGGCGGCCGTGTAGGTAGGACCCATGACTCCCTCTGTGGGCCCCACTATGATGTATATTTGTCATCCAACCCGTTCATATGGTGGGCCACTTCCAGAAGTGGGCCCACTCCAAAAATCAGCCGAATACACTGCTCCAGTGGTCCACATCAAAGGAAACAGTGGGATTGAACGTATACCTTTGAAACCCTTTTCTGGGCCACAGAAGTTTTGGATCAAGATGAAATTTGTTTTTCCCTCTCAGCCAAGTACGTGTGACCTTATCAATGGATTGGATGGCATATAGACATGATGGTGGGCCCCATGCGGGACCCACAGTGATGTATGTGTTTTATTCACACCATCACTGGACGGTGGAACAGCATGGTGCATGTGTTTTGTCACCACCGTCCACGGCACTAGACTGTGGGACCCCGCTGATGTATGTGCTCTCTCAGCACCGTCCACATCATTGGACGGTGGGACCCACCTAATGATGTACGCATCTTGAATCCACAGCGTCCATATGGACGGTTAACTGCATGGAGCCCAGCAATGATGTATCTGTTGATCCACTGTCCATACACCTGGATGTGTTGGAAGTGGATTGGTTTGTGTACCTCATCCAGAGTGATGTCACCAAGCTCTGTGAGTCCCATCCGCCATCTACACTGTCCATTTACATGGACGTTGGTAGTGGGGCCAGCCGTGATGCATGCGCTCCATCTGCACCGTCCGTGCAGTGGACCACCCATGATATATGTGTTTTATCTCCGAGCTCTGAGGGTCCCACTATGACTGTGCCATCCATCCGTGTAAGACCCACATGATGAATGTGTTTATCTATACCGTCCATCAGTGGGCCACGTGTATGGGACCCACCTTGGTGTATGCATCCGTCCAGGCCGTCCAGGCCCTGGACGTTGTGAATATTATATATATAATATTAATATATTATATAGTATATTATATATTATATTATAATATATTTTAGTATCTCCTATTTTATGTAGTGGTGTGCCCTATGTGGGACCCACCTCTGCCCTTTTAATGCAGAAAAGCTACACTAGCAGTTGATATGGGTTATATATATATATATATGTATGTATATATATATATATATATATATATATATATATATATTATATTATATTGTATATATACATGAGGGTGCTTCTTTAAAACAGCAAGTGTTGCACATTCAACAGCTATCCAGCTGCCCTCTTGACATCAGCAAGGTCTACATAACCCGATGCTATACACAGGGCAGCAAGTGGACCCCAATGTTTACACGGCAGTAAGCTCCATGGGGCTCACCTATTCCATCCATGTCGTCTATCTATGAGACCCACCATGATGCATGTGTTGTATTCAATCGTCCAACCATTTTGATATATCATTTTATGGCATGAGAGGAAGGATGAGTCAGATCTCAAGTTCAAGTGGACCCTACCCTGGTTTATGTATTTGATTTCCACCATCCAGATGTATGGGACAGTGGGGGCACACGTGATATCCTCACTTTCCACATGTGGGACGTGAGACTCACCCTTGATGTATGTGTTTTATTCATACCATCCACCTGTCGGGCTACCTTGGTATATGTATGAGGCCCATTTTGGTTTATTTGTGGCCGTCCATTGAGGCCCACCTTGGTATATGTATGAGGCCCATTTTAGTTTATTTGTGGCTGTCCATTGAGGCCAACCTTGGTATATGTATGAGGCCCATTTTGGTTTATTTGTGGCCGTCCATTGAGGCCCACCTTGGTATATGTATGAGGCCCATTTTAGTTTATTTGTGGCCGTCCATTGAGGCCCACCTTGGTACATGTATGAGGCCCAATTTAGTTTATTTGTGGCCCTCCATTAAGGCCCACCTTGGTATATGTATGAGGCCCATTTTGGTTTATTTGTGGCCATCCATTAAGGCCACCTTGGTATATGTATGAGGCCCATTTTGGTTTATTTGTGGCCATCCATTGAGGCCCACCTTGGTATATGTATGAGGCCCATTTTGGTTTATATGTGGTCGTCCATTGAGGCCCACCTTGGTACATGTATGAGGCCCAATTTAGTTTATTTGTGGCCCTCCATTAAGGCCCACCTTGGTATATGTATGAGGCCCATTTTGGTTTATTTGTGGCCGTCCATTGAGGCCCACCTTGGTATGTGGATGAGACCCATCTTGATTTATTTGTAGTCGTCCATTAAGGCCCACCTTGGTATATATATAAGGCCCAAGTGATTAGGCTCATCTTGTCATACTTGTGGCCCATTGTTGAGGCTCACCTTGATGTGTATGAGGCCATTGTTGAGGCCCACTTGGATGTGAATGTAAGGCCCATGTTATGATGCCCATTAGATGTAATTGTGGCTCATGGTTGAGGCCCACTTTGATGTATGTAAGGCCCATGGGTTGA